>NC_056747.1:922655725-922820725 GCF_019279795.1 Protopterus annectens
CACGGTAACTTTTGATTTTACAAAATATTTTGTTATATCATTTTGTTATCCTCTGGCATCCATGGTGTAAATATGTTGTAAATATGGTATAAACAGAAGTACATGGTGTAAATAGTTGTTTTTTATGGTTATACCCTCCTTACCTCTTTTCTTTCTTCTTAAGACAGTCATATATTCTTCCTTCCAAGCCACTTTCCATTTGTATCCCTAGACTTTGACTGTAATAGGTTATTGGGGGTCTTTACTGCTTATATTGGTCTCTAAGATGTAAGCTTCCCTGTAAGATAACTGCTGTGTTCTAAATGCATAGTTTTTGCACTAACTGTTACATATATACCTATACTTTACTGCTTCCCGCAATGACTTACAGTTTTTCCTTTGTATGTTTGAAAAGTTTGAAAAATTCAATAAAAATATATTTAAGAAAACAAAAATTAAGTAGTTCATGATTTATACAACAAAAATATTTTAAAGAGACTTTAAACTATCAAATGTGCAAAAGTGACTTTTTTAACAAGTTTTCACTAACTAGCCATGGATTTGAAATGTAAATACCAAATAATACTATCAGTTGTCTGAAACTATGCCATGCTCTGTACATTGTATACTACACATACCTGGGATACAGAAAAAAGGCTTTGCCGGATGGAGAAGTCTTAATTCAGAAGGTTTACCCATCACTCTAAACCTTAATTTGAATTCATAGACCCCTCTACAGCTGAGGTTTTCCTATTGCAGGGCCCTCAGCATGGAGAGGGGTCTTAT
This sequence comes from Protopterus annectens, assembly GCF_019279795.1. Lineage (NCBI taxonomy): Eukaryota > Metazoa > Chordata > Ceratodontiformes > Protopteridae > Protopterus > Protopterus annectens. The sequence goes on from NC_056747.1 coordinate 922,656,491, forward strand.
GGTCCAGGCTGCATCACTAATGTAGCAGCTGAGCCTATAGGAATGGTTAATGCAAGTTAAATAATTTTTAGAGCTTACCTGTTCAATGAAGGTTTTGACCTGAAAATAAAAAAATCCTCAGAAACTCACACACACGGAGGAAAAACCAGAGATCACAGACCTCCCGGGAACAATTATTTAATCCACACACCCACGGGCACGAACAAATGATGACTGCCACCACGGCAAGCTGGAAAAACCTCAATTACTCTTCACAGGTTCACAGATGAACCGAATGATTTCTTCTCTCGCTCGCCTTCTCAGTTCTCAGAGTATCCAATGACACAAACAAACGATATTCTGCTTTTCTGCAGCTCTCTCCTCTCTCCCTCCGACAGTCCAATTCCAAGTAGCAGTCAGACGCAGTAGCTCAGTCCTCACCCCTAGTCCTCAGAGATTGGTATGTAGCCTTCCACCATCCCGATGCGTTGATATATGCAGACTGAGTTGACCTAATTGAGCCCTCCATCCATAGCAGGTCCGCTGCAGCCCCTTGTAATTTCCGCATGTAGGCATTGATTGAACGGAAGCATGCTGGCTGGCTGCATGGAAAACTGGTGCAGTAAAGCAATGCTCTGATTGGCTGAGACATCTACAACCAGAACGTAGCATTCTTCACTGTAGATCGCGGGTCTCTTTGAACCAAAACTGGGCCCTCGGGTAAGTACGCTTATTTAAGCTTAAAAACGGGTGCTCCCAGTTAATTCGGGATGATTAGGAGCTATGCATATTTCCTGTGATGCCATTCTAACACAGATGACCTTAAGATGGGGATCATACTTATGTTTCTTCTTTTCAGTTATACAAAATGATAAACTCTTATGTCAGAAAAGAGCTGTCAAATACCACCAGTCCATCTGTTTCCCTTCTTATTGTTGTTGGAATAATACATTTTTCTGAAGTGTGGTTTTGTCTTCCTTTGTACCATTGACTCTCACACTTTTGCACTCTGTTTGCATCTACTGTCTTTGCTTGTAAACCGTTCCATGTAACCATCAATGTTTCTTATAAGACATGCTTCCTTTTATTACTGGTCGTATTGCCTCATCACAGTCACATGTTGTACCCCTTTGTTTTTTGCATGTCCTTTCCTGAGATATAACCAGGATAAAAACTGAGTGACAACAAACACTGCTAAGTAAAATAAACCAAAAAGCTTTTATTATAACTTAGTAAGCGCTTTCACCTTGTCCTCAATGCTTCATCAGACTTAAAAATACACAACGTAACACTCATTATTTAAAATCTAAGCCACAAATCAGAGACTGTTACCAATTATGACATCATAACAAGCTGTCCAATCAGCTATAGAAACTCTGACAGCAAATTAGACAGTACATTATCTGCCAATGTGTACTAAAACATAAATAAAACAAAGTATAATTTCTAGTATGGCTTAAGTATATATAAAAAAACTACTTATATAGTAGTCACCTAGCTCTAACAGTAAATACTGTATGCGCTTTGTTATGGTAAAATATGCAAGTCCAAAACCATTAAATATAGTTCTATGAGATTCAGAAAAGAAAAAAAAAATCAGATCAATCAATTGCCAGGATTACATGTTAAAATGACTGAACAAACATTTAATGCCTTGTGTATGCTTGCTTAATTTAGCTCTCTGCGTATAGAAAACATATAAAAGCGATGGGTTATCTGTTGCATTTATATTTGCTAGATGTTTCCAGCATTCAAAATACTTAAGCATAGCACAACACTACAGTGAAATGTAAGAATTCCTAAGTGCATACTATGAAGACCAGTTGTACCTATGGAGTTTTTCTCCCTGATTCTGCCCCGTAGAAGGGGTTTATACCCAGTTGGACTTCCCTGGTCAACAAAGGAAAATAAATAAGCAAAGGAATACTCAAAACCGTTAGCAAATTCAGGGGTTAAAGGCAATGTTAAAACAAGTTAGGCAGGAGTATATACCTTGAAATGATGGGGTTTGATATGGTATCTTTTGTAGTTTAGAGCACAGAAACTCAATTTGGTTATGCATTTTTTAATGAATGGATAAATTAATTACGTGAATTACATATGCATAAGTGCTTTGGTGATGCATTTTTAATGAATGGATAAATGAATTACATGAATTACATATGCATAAGTGCTTTGGTTATGCATTTTTAATGAATGGATAAATGAATTACGTGAATTACATATGCATAAGTGCTTTGGTTATGCATTTTTAATGAATGGATAAATGAATTACGTGAATTACATATGCATAAGTGCTTTGGTTATGCATTTTTAATGAATGGATAAATGAATTACATGAATTACATATGCATAAGTGCTTTGGTTATGCATTTTTAATGAATGGATAAATTAATTACGTGAATTACATATGCATAGGTGCTTTGGTTATGCATTTTTAATGAATGGATAAATGAATTACGTATGCATAAGTGATTTGGTTATGCATTTTTAATGAATGGATAAATGAATTACGTGAATTACGTATGCATAAGTGCAGTTAAAGTTGTTTTGGAAAAGGGGGATGAGGAAGTCGGTGACCATTTTCTTCTAACATTGATTATAACTGTTTGTTAAAGGTAATTCTCTGACAACTGTATGACGCATCAAAGCCTTTCCCAGCAGTTTTGAGCTATCCTATGACAGAGCTAGCTGGAGGGGCCATAATTTGGAAGTCTTGAACGGAGTTTTGTCTCTCTATCCCCTTCCCCATTCTCCACTACCCTGTGCCAGGACCACCCTTATATTAAAAGCTTAAGGGTCTGACTTTACCCCCCCCCCAAAACTGAGATGACTCATGTTTAAAGATTGACCATAATTTTTCCCAAGCCAGGGAATAACTTAACAGTCCATTTGTGTTGAATCATATATAGAGAAGGTATGTATTTTCACATTTAGCCTACTCCCCTTTCAAAGGCAGCTGTGAATGAGTGTGAACCCCACAAATTTGGACACAGCTCAATGCAAATGCAGGCTTCTCAGTTGGAACACCTACACATTAAAGGTTTCATATCTGCAAGTCCTGTCCTTGACTGGTGACTGTCCTGTTGAGGGTCAGGCTGCTATCTATGCCCCAGGATGGGTGAGCTGATATCTGTTGTCCACTATTATTCTCCCAGTACCTGGGATGCTTATGTTTATGAACTTTATGGTCACACAACAGTGGGGAAAGTCCAAAGTCTATTAACATGAAATGTGGCTTCGGTATTTTACTTCAACAAACAGTCCTCAGTGAAAGAACCTTTATAAAGCTGTCATATTCCCAAGGCTTTATTCCTCTGTACAGCAGATGTGGCCAGAATGTTTAAAAGTATAGAAATGGTTCAAGCAGTAATTCAAAACAAAACACACTTACACTTTAAAAAATAAACATTGGTACAAATACCAAAATGGGTGGGTATATGAAAACAATTGCTTATATTCTAGTTTGCATGTGATCAGAAGCCCTAAATAGTAATAAAAATGTACATGACTGAATGTGTATGCACTTTTAAAATCTTTGGCAGGTCAGTCATAGTAGTGCATTTAATGTTAGCAAGAACAATAGCAAGATGTATGTTGAGAACATTGAAACGTTTTATACAGCTAATGACATTCCAAATGAGAAAATAGTCTGTGCTGATAAATGTAATGGGTGTCACAATGTCAAATGTAAATTGTTTGGCAGCACCATCTAAATCATCTAAGAAATCATTGAAAGATGACAGAAACTTTACAGAAATGTCTGATTCTGATACCTGTGTTAAATGCAGGGGGGGGGGTTAGGTTCAGTAAGAAGTAAATAAAGCCTGAACACATTTTTATTTATATAACACATCTGTGTAACCTGGCATACAAAACAACTGTGTTTAAGGAAAGTCTGACAGTAAACCAAATATTTAAAAAGCAGTATTAAAGGGCATCACAGTCAGATAAATATTAGAAATACAGCAGGATGCAGCTGAGTGTATCTTTAATGCATTTTTCTAACTTTCCTAAAATGTAGGTTTGTTTTCAGCATGGCAGAATGTCACAACAAAAGCTGATATTTGCTGGGTTAAACAAAAAATGGAGACTGTTTCATGAAAAAAGGACTATATTGGTAAAGAATACAAAGTGTAAAGATGGTAAAAAAATAAAATATTTCTAAACACTGGGTGCAGGACAGCAAACATAGTTCAAAGCATGTGGAAAAAATGTTGACTGCAAGAAGCAACAGGCCAGGTAAAATGGAGTCAGACATTTTTAGTTATGGTTGTAATCTCAGAAGCACAATGCAGGAATGGGCAGAACTGATTGTGAATGATGTTGCCTACCTATAGTGAACCTACTGCTTGGTAAATTCAGCTCTAAGTTTATCCCCCTCTCCCCTCTGTCTGTCCCATAAGATATGCCTAAAAGTGGCTTGTCTCCAGCCATCACACAAGACCAAGGCCTAAAAGTGCTGTAAAAAGCTAAAAATACTGCATCAGTGCATCATGTCAATAGCCCTGGAAGCCTCTTAAATAGACCGAAGCATGATTTAGCTAACCCAACCACCCCCCCCAAAAAAAAAACACTGTTCAACATAAGTCTCCATAAAGATTTTGTACCAAACGAATGAAGAACAGCTACAGTCATTCTTCTGCATAAGGGAGGACCTTCCACAGATCCAGGCAATGATAGATCAATAAGTCTGTCCAGCCTCATATGCAAAGCCATTGAAAGACTTATCATAGAACTAATCGATAAGGACATAGAAAACCTCCAAATACTAGACCCATCTCAGTCTGGATTTATCAAGGCAGGTCATGTTTCTGCAATCTGGTGGACTTTTTTGAAAAGGTCACCAAAGCCATAGATGAAGGTAAAATAGTAAATACCACATACTTTAACCTGGCCAAAGATTTTGACATAGTCCCCCACTCAGGCATAGTAGAAAAGCTAAATAATCTGGGAATAACCCCCTACATCACCTGCTGGGTTGCCAACTGTCTCACAGATAGAATGCAGGAGATCAAAATAGGGGAAGCTACCTCCACAAAGAGACCATTCACCAGTAGAGTCCCCCAGGGTTCTGTGCTGGGACCTCTCCTGTTTACCATATACTTTTCTGATGTAAAAGCCAATACCAAAGGGCATTGGCTGATTAAGTTTGCAGATGACTGCAAGCTAAGAGCAGTCATTGAATCACAAAATGACTTAGCCATCCTGCAGGAAGGTTTGTCCTAAATACATAACTGGAGCCAAAATCATGGACTGAAACTAAACTCCAAAAAATCATCATATCCTCTGGGAAGTCATGTACCCCATCCCAAGGGAATTACATCATTGACAATATGCTCCTAAGAGTTGACACAACGAGCGGAGGACTGCTAACATAACTTCAAGAAAATGAAGGAAACAATGACATGAGATGAAGTGCTTTCCCTGTTTGACCAACTTTGCCTATTAGGTGAACAGATGATGTTTCTTCCTAGGTACCTGTTGTTACTCTCATCTCTGTATTATTGTTTTTGTGGTCAAAGACAAGATCATCATTTTGCAGCATGGAATGAAAATATCACAATGGAATGCGGGAATTAGAAATACCAAACTTCCTAACATGATCTATGGAAAACATATAACATTTTAAAGACTAAGAAATATTAGTGTTGATTTGTATGTGTCAAATACCTTTACACACCTGGATAACACTTTGTTTAATTCTTCAAATTCTCAGGTTGCCTGATCTCAGGCTGGGTAGCAGTAAAATCTTTTCTTTAACGTATCACACTCATCTGAGAAGCAGGGTATCTAGGAGTAAAAATAGCTAAGCGTGAGGGTATAGAGGTACAATCCCTATGACGGGGTGCAGGAAATCTCCCCATAAAAAATATGGGTTTTTTTTTTTTTTTGGAAATGTGGGAAGTTGTCAAACTTTATTTAAGACCACTGTTTCAGATTTACAGTGTCCTTGTTTTTGGCATTATGGCAGCAATGTTTCGTGACACAGAATAATAGGTGAAGAAGCACACTGTACCCACTGTATGTGCTGGTATTTGTGGGAATGTCTCTACATGTAAATTCAGCTTATCAGTGGTGGTTCAGTGCTATTAGCAGTAGCAATAATGCACTGACCTTGTCAGGAATCTCCTTCTGGTTGTACATACATGTATAAATGTAATTTATCTAGTGTGTGTGTGTGTGTGTGTGTGTGTGTGTGTGTGTGTGTGTGTATGTATGTATATATGTATGTATGTATGTATATATATATATATATATATATATATATAAACCCTGGACCCATGTGCAAAAATGGGAAAAGGGGTTATAAATGTGTGTGTGTGTGTGTGTGTGTGTGTGTGTGTGTGTGTGTGTGTGTGTGTGTGTGTGTGTGTGTGTGCGTGCGTGCGTGCGTGTGTGTGTGTGTATGTGTCTGTGCCTTTGCTAATGTGATGCATGGGCCACAAGGAAGAACACTAGTGTCTTCAGGTCTGACAACATTAGTATGTAATTCAGAAACATGCTAATGAGCCAATAATGAGGCATTTGTTACTGAAGTCACACATGTCTCTGAATCACACTTTTTCTTGTTGTCATACTTATTGACCAAACTGCAATGGGCAATTGGTGCAAGTGGTGAACATTTTTCTGAATGCTAGGAATGGTGTTGAATAATTACAGTACCATTTTTAACATTGGAGCTATATCTATACATGTTTATTTTTTCTATAAAGGATTATGTGCCGGGATGCCTTGTAAAAGTAGTGCTGTCACTTTGAACTAAATGGAATTTAACTTTCTGGATGGAATGTGCCTGCTAGCATTGATGACACTAATGGGTGAAACTGGTCTGCTGTTTTAATGCATCTCTCTGCCATATTGTTCTGTTTTTTGTGGAATAACAATAAATCCATAAGGAAATTACAAATAAGTGGAGTGCTGGTCTTTTTGAGATTGCTTAATTTGTGTGTTTGACCGAGCACCATTGGTTCAGTTCATGCACCAGTTGCTGTGGAGAAATGTATTCATTTTCTGAGTGTTGGCAGCAATATATAAGCTGGTGAGTGAACAGTAATATGGCAGAGAGGTGCGATTTATGGTCCTTTTTGAATGATTTGTCTGGGGACACTGACAATTTTACATGTTTTGTAGGCAATAATGCATTTCCAGGAGCAAGAGCTTTCATGGTTAATGCACATACTGATATGGAAAAGGTATTCAAAGAATTGACTATTAATACAAAAAAGTTTTGTCCACTATTTGGGGCATCAAATTTCTGAAGGCATATGGGGATGCTGGAATATCACCGTGTGTATGTTGAGCCAGTGGTTGGAACAGACGATGACAGTTTTTACATAAATGTCAGACTGTAAAACAAACTGTCTTATGTATATTTTTAGAAATTTTAATTGAATATTATGAACAACAGCTTGTCTCTATTAATAAGTTAATTGATGAAAACTTCAAAATTTTGCAGGTGTTCGCTATGAATGTTGGCTATGAGGGCATGTATAAGAAGTTTTTGAAAGAAATAAAAGATTATGAAAATGAACTAAAGGATCGGAAGCTAAGGAAATATAATAGTGATCTAAAAGACTTGCAGAACAATACAATGTATACTTGGAAACTGGCATAATGAGCAGTCTGTTTTGCTGCATGAGAAAAGAAGAATACTAGGCCTAAGCGTAAATGGATCCATGCCATTTTGAAACAATCTACAAACACCAATACAATGGAGTCAAGTGTGTCTGAATTTTCTTCAGATACTTCTAACAGAGATACAGAAACCAAGGTGGGTGATTTAAATTCACCTGTCAACATGAGAATTAAAATGAAGGTGACCCCTTTAGAAGGGCTGGCAAGAAGCACAGATGAACAAATAGAAGAATTTTCAGGACATTAATGTAAATGGGACCGATGATGACTTAGTGATTAGTCTTTCACCGTGGGATTTAATGGTTGGTGAGACAGAGTTATTAAATAAAGGTTTGGGGTACGTTCCTTCATTTTTTGTCTCACATTATTCCACTGTAATGGATGTTAAAAGCTTTTTTTTTTTAATTATTAAACTTGAAATATTATTATAATCAAAAACAAAGTGAAATTAATATTCCCGAATATAATTTCAAGTTTAGGAAATCTGCTTTTCAGCCTCTGTATCACCCACTGATCAAAACGTTTGAACAAAGTGTGTTACACGAACTACATACAAATCAAGGAACCATTTTTAAAAACTATGGTCATAATTTAAATTAACAACAAAAAACAACACTTAATAATTTAACTAGAAATGAGTTTACAGTAATAACTAAAGCTAATAAGGGAGGGGACAATAGTAGCCTGGAATTCTATGAATTATGAAAAGGAAGTGTTGAAACAACTGAATGATAGCATTTCATACTGCAAATTGCCTTTTGATCCAGTTGTAGACTTTAAGTTGTTTATTGGCGGATTTCTGTTGAATGCTAAAAAGAGTGACATTATCTCTAAGAATTTGTTTCAGCAATTGGTGCTGGATGAGCCTAAAACACAGACATTTTACATTCCATCTAAGATACACAAATCTACTGAAAATCCCCCTAAACCTCCAATTGTGTCTAGATGTGGTTCATTAACAGAATCATTATCTGTATATTTAGAGGGACAACTCAGACCTCTGTTAAAATATGTTAGAACATGTATTAAGACACAATGAAGTTTTTGAAATTAGTGGAATGATGTTCAGGTGTCCAACCATTCATATCTTTGTACTATGGACATATAGTCACTTTATACTAGTATCCCGCATGAAGGTGGAATAAAGGTGGTGAAATAACGGTTGTCCTATTCTGGTATATACTCTGAACAGCATAATAATTTCTTAAAAAGGATTTTTGGGTTGATTTTGAAACATAATGTATTTAGGTATAATAATACCTTTTACCTTCAAATTAAAGGTACGGCAGTGGACACCACCTTTGCATTGAATTATGCAGACTTGTTTATGGACTATTTGAAACATAGTTTGGTCTATAGTGATGGAAATGTATTTAGGCCCTATTTAGAAATGTGGAGACGTTACTTGGATGATTGTTGGTGTATTTGGTTGGGCCCAGTTGAATATCTGAAGGATTTTGGGCTTATTTAAACTCAAATTCTCACATTATTCCACTGTAATGGATGTTAAAAGCTTTTTTTTTTTAATTATTAAACTTGAAATATTATTATAATCAAAAACAAAGTGAAATTAATATTCCCGAATATAATTTCAAGTTTAGGAAATCTGCTTTTCAGCCTCTGTATCACCCACTGATCAAAACGTTTGAACAAAGTGTGTTACACGAACTACATACAAATCAAGGAACCATTTTTAAAAACTATGGTCATAATTTAAATTAACAACAAAAAACAACACTTAATAATTTAACTAGAAATGAGTTTACAGTAATAACTAAAGCTAATAAGGGAGGGGACAATAGTAGCCTGGAATTCTATGAATTATGAAAAGGAAGTGTTGAAACAACTGAATGATAGCATTTCATACTGCAAATTGCCTTTTGATCCAGTTGTAGACTTTAAGTTGTTTATTGGCGGATTTCTGTTGAATGCTAAAAAGAGTGACATTATCTCTAAGAATTTGTTTCAGCAATTGGTGCTGGATGAGCCTAAAACACAGACATTTTACATTCCATCTAAGATACACAAATCTACTGAAAATCCCCCTAAACCTCCAATTGTGTCTAGATGTGGTTCATTAACAGAATCATTATCTGTATATTTAGAGGGACAACTCAGACCTCTGTTAAAATATGTTAGAACATGTATTAAGACACAATGAAGTTTTTGAAATTAGTGGAATGATGTTCAGGTGTCCAACCATTCATATCTTTGTACTATGGACATATAGTCACTTTATACTAGTATCCCGCATGAAGGTGGAATAAAGGTGGTGAAATAACGGTTGTCCTATTCTGGTATATACTCTGAACAGCATAATAATTTCTTAAAAAGGATTTTTGGGTTGATTTTGAAACATAATGTATTTAGGTATAATAATACCTTTTACCTTCAAATTAAAGGTACGGCAGTGGACACCACCTTTGCATTGAATTATGCAGACTTGTTTATGGACTATTTGAAACATAGTTTGGTCTATAGTGATGGAAATGTATTTAGGCCCTATTTAGAAATGTGGAGACGTTACTTGGATGATTGTTGGTGTATTTGGTTGGGCCCAGTTGAATATCTGAAGGATTTTGGGCTTATTTAAACTCAAATTCCTTTGGTCTAGTGTTTATGAGTAAATTTGATCTATTCCCCATTGATTTTTTTGGATGTTAATATGACCAAGTTAATTGATGGTACTTTGGCAGCCAGTTTATATAGGAAACCATTCACTAAAAACTCATTGCTTGAAGTCACTTACTGTCATCCACAAGTGATGAAAAATATCCCTAAATCTCATTTCATGGAATTGAGATGTATTTGTAGTTTAAATGATAATTTCATGATGGAAACTGTTAACATGGAAATAAATTTAGTAAATAGGGGCTATAATCAAAATTATGTGAAATAGGCACAGGTTTTCGCTAAAGATGCTTTGAGAGAAGAATTGCTGAAGTCTGATACATTGAGAAAAAGAAATGGTGAACAGCCAAAAATAAGGTTTACAACTACAAATGGGATAAACATATTTAAGATTTGTGAGGTAATTAACAAACCTTGGCATCTTTTGAAAACCGACATATTATTGATCAGTGTTAGGATGATATGTGTCATTTTAGTTATCGAAGGGGTAAGAATATCTGTGAACACCTTTCATAGTATAAGAACAGAAAGAGTAAAAGGCAAGATGTTAACAGTAGTTCAGCTTTTGGAAGTACATTTTGTTGCAACTGTGTGCACTGTAAAGGTGTGACTAAGACAAAGTCATTTACATTTGTTAATACCTCAGAAGTGTTTTCCATTAGACAATTAATTACATGTAATTCAGAGTGGATTGTCTATATGCCCTATGCCAATGTGGGGCATTCTACATTGGTCAAACTTCTAGACCATGAAAACATGGGATTGCTGTTTACCTAAGTGAGGTTAGATGTAAACAGGATAGAAGAGCCTTGTACAAACATCATATTGAACATAACTCTGCACATTTTCTATTTGCAGGTATTGACTGTTAAGGGTCATGGTTTACCTTTTCTATCAAAAAATGTATTTTTGGATAAGAAGGATAGATTAATGATAATTAACTTGGGAGCTATGTGTAAACGAGGACTTAATGAACATCTGTAAAGCCAATACCCCAAACAGACACCAGTCTGACTAACAAAAGGAAAAACAATGCTCCTACTTAAGAGTGAAACTGCAAGCTACCCTAAAATTATAGAAAAAAATCAATTATGGCAATAGAACAAAAGGGAAATGAAAGAAAGTCATATGGAACAAAGGATCATTTGTTGTTAAATAAAGCCATAGCAGAGAACTGTACAAATGGGAAGAATGTAAGTGTGGCATGGATTGACTACAAAAAAGCATTTGACAGTATCCCACATTCATGGATAAAAGAGTGCTTAAAATGTATAAAAATGACCCCACACTGATAAATTACATCACAGCGAGCATGAAACAGTGGCAAACCACTTTGTAGTTAAGTCATGATAAAAGACAAATTATTATTCTAGGGATAAAAATCCAAAGGCGGATATTCTAGGATGACTCTCTGTCATTGCTGCTCTTTTGCCTTGCCCTTAACCCATTAAGCTGTCTGCCAAACAAATTAGGTCATGGCTATAATCTGACTCCCAGAAAACAACAAAGTGTAAAGACTTCTCATCTTCTCCTTGTGATTTAAACCTGTATAGTTCATCAGATGAGGAAATGAAAGCACAGCTGCAAGTAGTCAAAACTTTTCCACATGATGATAAGAATGCCATTTGGTCTTGATAAATGTGTAAAAGCAACTTTTAAAGTAGAAAAGCTGCAGCATAAAAAAACATCAGTTTGGGACAAGAATGTGATATAAAATAACATGAGCAAGCTGTAGTGTATAAAATATTTGGGAATTGATGAAGGATCAACAATAAAACATGAACAAATGAGAATAAAACTTAGGAAGGAATATTTTAGAAGACTTAAATAATACTAAAAACAGCATTTACATCCAGGAACAAAGTCCAAGCTATAAATCAATTTGCTCTTCCTGTCCTAACTTACAGTTTTGGAGTGACTGACTGGCCCCAACAGGTGTTGGATAGATTAGACAGGAAAACAAGAAGGATGCTTCATGCTCATCAAATGATTTATAAAAATCAGTGCATACCAAGAGTATATATTCCCAGTTCCAAAGGAGGTATGGGCCAACTTGAAATTGATTACATGTATATATCTGCAATTGTGGGACTGCATACATATCTGCTGACCTCAGAAGACCCTATTATAGTTAAAGTTTTGAAACATGATGAGAATAAATCTAAGATCACTTCCTTTCTTAGTCTAGCATTAACATATAGGCGTCAAGAGGGAATGAAAATCAAACCAGGAGTAGATAAAAACCAAGCAGTAACTGAATGCGACAAAAAAATTAAATAAAGAATAGAAGGTGAAGGATCAGATGAGAAGGCAAGAAATGTGGAAAATGCATAAATATAGTTGCAAGTATAGAAAACTCCTGGAAGAACCCCGTGTTCATCAAGACTGAATGCAGGAATGGTTAAGGAGAGGTGAATTCAAACTAAAAGATGAAAGGTTAATATTGGCAGCCCAAGATACTGGGCTACATACATGTTGGTTTACAAAGTCCATTGAACATGTGGGAGAAAAAGACACGTAGGTTTTGTAAAACAAAATTGGAAACAGTCTCACACCTTGTTGCTGGTTGTCATATACTAATGGCAGAAGGACTGTATATTGAAAAGCATAATAATGTGGCAAGACTGTTGCACTGGGGATTGTGCAAATAGAATACTGAAGTAGCTAAAAAACATTGGAAACATGAGCCACAGAGCATTACAGAAAATGATGAAGTTTATATCACATGGGATCACCCATTACCAACAATTCAAAAGATAAATGCGAGAAAACCAGATATAGTGGTCCATGAAAAGAAGACAAAAGTAGCATTGATCACTGAAATCACTACACCCAGTGACTACAATGTCTTGCGTACAGAGAGACACAAAGTCATAAAATATCAATATATGCAGGCAGAAACAAGAGCAATGTCAAAAAAAGATTCCAATAGTAGTAGGAGCAACAGGTCTTATAAAAAGAATTTACAGTTGTATTTATATATGTTACCAATACATGGAACTTCTTACGAATTGCAGAATAAGTCATTAGTGCACACATTGCTGGAGTTGCGAAGAACACTTCTGGCTGACATCAAAGACTGAAATAATACCAATTTCATGAACTTTAATTACACTTTGACTTAGTAATGGGGTCCATTCCCGTCATAGTATTAGAAACCCAAAAGATATGGAGAAATTAAAAGAGGAGATAATATGTCCACAATCGTTTTTGAATAAACCTGGATTTTTGGTAATGTTAACTGTATATATTAAGAAAAGAAGTTTTTTTTTTTGTGTCAAACATTGGGGCTATAAGTATATTTTCTGTATAGAGGATTATGTGTGGGGATGCCTTGTGGAAGTGGTGTTAACACTTTAAATTAAATGGTACTTAACTTGCTGAACGGAATGTGCCTGCTACCATTGATAACACTAATGGGTGAAATCAGTATGCTGTTTTAATGTGCCTCTCTGCCATACTGTTTTTATTTATTATTATTTTTTTTGTGGAAGAACAATAAACCCACGATAGAATTTGTTTAATTTGTGTGCTTGCCTGAGCACGGTTGGTTTGTCCATGCACCAGTTGCAGGGAAGATATATATATATATATATATATATATATACACACACACACATATATATATATATATATATATATATATATATATATATATATATATATATATACACACACACACATATGTATATATATATTTTATATATATATATATATATATATATATATGGTTTACTATCATTTTGTCGGTCGCAGTTTGTGCGATTGACAAAATTTGGTAGAAAACGAGCAAAACTGAACAAACTGGTAAAAAAACACAAACAAAACCACGGAACCTTGCTCCAGCGAAATAAACAAACTGCTAGTAGAAGCAAGACTTTAAATCCTGAACGCAAATTTATTATAAAGTGTTTTCGCCTTGCTTAATAGCTTGGCTTCCTCAGAGGTAAGATAAAAACAATTTTAAAAGTGAGACTTAAATACAAAAAGGAAAGGAAGTGATGTCATTGAATAGCCTTTTTTTAAAAGGCAATTACCAAAAGATACATGTGTTTTTTTAAAAAACATGTTTTTTCTGTAAAAATAATAAACATACAATTCACAAATCCCTACAAATACCAAAATACAATCAATTGATTGACAAAATTTCAAATCTGGCTGTCACTGAATTAAAAACTCGAAAAAAAAATGTCAGAACTGACAACAGCGAATGCAATACAGCATTCGTTGTTGTTAGTTCTGACATTTCAATGCAGATCGCACTATAGTGGGGATCGGGAAATGTACCCTTTCCCTCATTATAGTGCGGTCCCAGAGTTAGTACATTTAAGTAGCAGGGGGTGTAGGGAGTGCAGGGTGGCTTGCCCCCCCTGCAGACATGTTATTTACTGTGCATTTTATTTCTTTCTGTTTTTAACTCATTAGTCAGGTTCAGCTGTGATGCAGGATGTGGAATGACATTTGGGTGTGCTTTAGCTGAAACACCTAGTGCTAGATCTCCAGTGGTTGTCAGGTCATTCTCTTAGAAAAGAAATGACAGTTATTCTCCTGTACGAGTCCTTCTGGACTTGCTGGTGGCATCTCTGGCCTATACTAATGAGGATAGGTGGAGGATCCTCAACTTTGAATGATCCAGACAGGTCCCCCATGGTGACCTGGTTTCAAGTGTAGTGACTTGTCCTGTCCAAGGTGTGCCAGCAGCTGGTTTCCTGCACTGGGACCACGGAGCACCTTGCGATGTGGCTGATAGAGTTACGTGATCAGTTGACCTTGACTAACAGGCCACCAGGGCAGACCCTGCCCAAAACATCAGACATGATGTTGACTGGATGGGGCATCCTCTGGGCTAGTCAGACATGCCCTCTCTACCCCACCCTTTCCACCATCATTGTGTTCACCTTCCATATGTATCACTTTCCATACTCTGTAGTCAAATCATCCCCATCACCAATGGTCCTCTCTCTGTCTGTCTATCTGTGCTTTTCCACAGTTGTCCATATTACTCATACCTATCTCTGAAGCTTTTTATGTTTGTTTGCCTATCCCTGCTGTCTTTCCTTCCCCATATTTTTTTTTCCAACACAAGTCTCCATATGTCCTTCCTCTTCAGAAAATTAACATGGGCACTTTTCCCACGCAAAAAAAATCCTCCAAAGGTAAAACTCTTTGCTATTTACTTGTGCACTTCAGCATTTGGAGCCTTAAGACTCAGATTCTGGACTTTGGTATTGCTGCAGGCTAGTGTGAAATAAATTACAAGGGCCCAGCACAGAAAGTTCTTCTGTGAAGTCCATACTGCTTTGTATGGAATAGTTAGAGATTGCACACCTCATCACTAAGGGCTTTTCCTCCAGAAAAAAGGAGGTCATTGTCCCACTGTACTCATCCCTCATTAGACCCATTATAGAATATAATGCCCCATTTGGTATGTACCTCTCAAGACATCTGCAACAACTGGAAAGGCCACATAAATACCTCACTAAAAGAATCACAGGCCTAAAGCAGATGCCCTATGCTGACCACCTTAAAAAACTCCAGCTATACTCTGTCACATATCATCTACTCAGAGGCGATCTCTGCTTAACATACAAGCCCATGTCAAACCCAGAGCTGTTGGACATGCTACACTTAAAGAAATCCCAATCCCAGAGAGCCACATGCTCCAGGGATCTAAACCTTGTCATCACAATAAACAAAACATGCTGGAGGGATAGGTTCCTGACCCAGAGACTCCCCAGACTCTGGAATAGATTGCCCATACATGTCAAGCAGTCTTTGGTCCTCTTCAAAAGGAACCTTGATGATTGGATGGGAGAAAGGAAATTCACCCCGGGCATCACGTCAGTCGCCCTGCTAGACAGGGATCCAGGGAAGTAAATAGTGTGGGAAGAAATAGCCAGGGAATTGTTATGGCTAGGCTTGTATAGGCCCTAGGGCTGATAGCCTAGTACCAACCTAAATACCTAACTACTCAGGCTGTGAAAACATGCTAAACTAAATGGGGAAAATGGATTTGTGGAAAATGTTTTCTCTCTTAGATAATTATAGCTAAAAGAGTGGAATGAGTGAATATGTGTTTTGTTGAATAACTGAGTTTGCTTGCTAGATATACGTAAAGTAATAGTGGGAGGACCCCATAGGAAATAAGAAAAGTTTATTAATGTGTATGCGCATACAACAAAAGAGAAAAATTAACACAAGGAGGAGCTTTGTGTAGAGGGTGGTACCCTCAATACTAAAAGGTAAAAGGCATGAAAGATGTTTTATGTTGTTTAATGGATGAGTGAAAAGAAAGCGAAAGAGAGAAAAAAGCAGGTGAAAAATAAAGTTACATCAAGTTCATGAGCTATAGCATGCCGGGACATAGCTATGTGTGTATCGATGAATCAAGTTCATGAGCCTATAGCATGCTAGGACATAGGTATGTGTGTGTGTGGATAAATCAAGTCCTTGAGTCAAAAGCATGCTGGGACATAGGTGTGTGTTTGTGGATAAACCAAGTTCATGGGCCTATAGCATGCTGGGACGTAGGTGTGTGTTTGTGAATAAACCAAATTTCATGAGCCTATAGCATGTTGGGACATAGGTGCGGGTGTGCTGGTAAATAACATTTATAAGCCCAGAGCATGTTGGGATGTAGGTGTGACTGTGCAAAAGTACCCTCAGAGGGTCTGAAACAGTGGTCAGTTCTGAACACAGTATGTATGCACCCTGTTATCCCAATCGCAGTGCTGGACCTATAAATTCTGAGCTTGTGATTGAATGAAAGCAAAGGGGTAGTGTGGGAAAAGGCTGTTCAAAATATTTCCTCTGTCATTGCACAATGACAGAATCCCTACCCTTTCCTCCCTGAATGAAGTGTGAATTGATGTAGTTATTTTTCTTCACTGAATTACCAGGTTCCAGGACCTACAAGATAAGTCTTAATAGGGAAAATGGAAACAAAGTTAAACAGGCAGAACCAATACCTGTAAACAGAATGCCTGCATATTTTATGTATCATAATTATGGAAAGGAAGTTGTAAGTATTTGAATGAGTGGTTTCAGCTTACTAAAACTGCCCCGGTGAAGTATTTCCATTAAATGGAACTTATGATAAAAATAAATTAGAGAATTTGAAGAGTATTTTTAAAGAAAAGAAACACAAGGTAAGTGGGGAACAATGGACAGTATTTTATTCTTGGTATACTGAAGCTCTTAAAAGGGAAAAGGAATCAGCATTAAGGGGATTACAGGATACTAATAAAAAGTTGATACAACAGGTGAAAGAGGTTAAAAAGGCAGTGCAGACAAATAAAAAGGGATCTCTTTATCCTGTCTTGGCAGGTTTGGAAGAAACTGAAAATGGCCAAAATGCAGAGACTTCAAAAGAGGATAATAATCGTCCAGTAGCTACTGCCCCATCCCCACCCCGATATCTACTAGTACAGGTGGCTCCTGTAAAATATTCTGCTATTTCTCAGACCCTTGCATTTTGGACAACTGTCCAGTGGACACCAGGTCAGCGCAGTACTGTTACATCTCAACCCAGTCCCCATGTTCAACCCTCATCTTCACAACAGGCATCTGCAGCTGGGGAGTTTCTTCTTCTCTTCCTTCTTATTTCCAACAAGCCCGTACCTCTCCAACAGGAGCACTAGTATCTGATACACCCATAGCCCCCCATACATGCTCATACGACAGGGTAGGAGAAAAGGTTGTTGCCTCTGGAGAGGATCTTTTGGCACCTCTTAGAGAAATATTAAGGGTTAATAATAGAGAGCTTGTTCATCGCCTTTGGAATCCTGCTGATTTGCATACTATGTCCAAAAGTTTTCCAGATATTAGAGAAGAGCCGTTAAGATTTAAGGAAGAATTAAGAACTATAAATGAATGTTATAACTCTACTCTGACAGATTTAAACCAGCTGCTTCAGGTAGTAGCTTCCCATGAAATAAGAAAACAGTTACTTGAAAAGGCCGAAATAGCAGATTTTACTCTCACAGGGAATGCAATAATAGACAAAAGGATAGGGTTTTTAAATACAGTTATAGAAGTGTGTCAAGTTAGGACTGACTGGTCCAAGATATAGGCATGTAAGCAAAATAAAGGGGAAGCCCCTGCAGATTATTTGAGTCATCTTAAAGCAGTGTCTGCTAGACATTCAGGAATACCAGATCCAGAAGAACAAGCTAAGCCAGCTATTGAAGTTGCTTTTGTGCAGGGTCTACAAGCCCCTATACCAAATCAAATAAAGCAAGTGCTTATATACCAAAATGAAAGAACTTGGAGTCCTTACTAAATGTGGCAAATATCTGTAATGAGTATTAGGAAAATGGAGAAAGAATACTGAGGATAAGCTGTTACTTTGCAAATAAGGCAGTTAGAAGTCCCAAGGGGAGGAAGCAGAGGTAGGGGAAGGGTGGGGAAGAATTGCTAGAGGGTTAAGTAAGAGTGATGGTCAAGGAAAATAAGGTGCAGCTGGTTGGCAACAACAAGCTGGCAGTGCCCCCCTGCAAAAAACAACAACAAAATGTATCTCAATACCAGAACTAGAAAACTCAATTTATTTTATTAGAACCCAATAGCAAAGGTTTCAGGCATAATCCCTTCCTCAGTGCATATAACCACAATTTAAAATCAGAGCTTTAAATATAACACATGACATCATCATCCAATGAAAATCTCTTCTCATTTTACAAGCAAAAATTTTGAAACAATTTAAAGACACAGCACTACATAAAATGTACACAAAAGTACATTAAAATACAGTTAAAAACATCTTGCTTATAAAAGCATAATAAATATGAAAGCTCTCATTCATTTTAATTTCATTTGTTTCTATTTTAACACAGGTTTTAAACTAACCAAAGCATTCAGCACAGGTGCACGATCAGCTTGAATCTTACAATCCACTGATATTCAGCTAATTTGGTACCATTCAAAATGTCACACCCTCTTAAGTTAAGAGAGATTCTCTGTATTGCTCTAAATTTAAAAACACAATGTACATGTACCGCAGTCTTGAGCATGCTTAGCTAAAGAATTAATAGATACATTTCTTCTGATTTCTGACAGATATTCTGAGATTCGCTCCTTGAATCTTCTGTTACATTTACCTACATAAAAAATATTACAGGTAATCAAATGTCTAAATAAACTAAATTTTCTGTATTACAAGTAGCAAAACATTCAAATTCAAACATTTGTTTCATTCACAGGTTTTCAAATGTAATAGCAGATTTTATAAGTTTGCAAAATTTACAATTATAACACAGAAAGGTACCTTTCCTTTTAACCCTCACAAATGCAAACCTATTAACATGCATTTCTCTGGTTCTTGTTTAGTGCTCCTCCTGCCTCATCTGATGGATCTTGCTTCAGTTGTGGTGAAGCAGGACATTGGAGAGGAGAACGCCCACACAAGCAAATGCAGAGTCCAAGATACCTGGACTGAATGGCAGCCAAATTATAACAATGCTGCATTTCCTTCAACGCCGCCTCAAATTGAAAGGAGTCAGGAATCACTAAAGTATGTCAGAATATTAAACAGAAATAAATCTTATTCCTCTGCTGCAAGTAGATCAAAAAGGACCCTACTCCCCCCACAGGGGGAGTCATCGAGGGATGCTCTACTCCACGAATGGCCCCCCCTGGATTACTTTATGCATATCCCCTAATTCTTCTAATCCCAAAATTCCATCTGATAGCTGCCAGGTTGAAGACCAAAGTTATCTTCATTACACCGTTTGGCCTTGACAGATTTGGTTTCCCTTCCTATGGTCTCACTTAGTTCATCAACCTTGGAATCTGGACCCAGTTAGGGACCTCCTGTCTCATCCGAAGGGCATGACACATCTGCACCTTCCAAGCCTCAAGCTGACAGCTTGGTTTCTCCAATTCCAATAATAGCCAGACAATCAGTGTTCTCTTCCCCTGTGTGTCACATTTTGCTAACTTCCATTAAGCCATTCACTAGGAAATTTGACTCTAGTAAGTGGAAAATATTTGTACATTGGACTATTCAAAAGCATACAGATCCCTTCTCGGCACAAATTAATCATGTGCTAGAGTTCTTGACACAACTTTTCAACCAGGAGGTTAGTTCTTCAACAGTGAGAGTCCAATTAGCAGAGATTTCTTATTTCCACAATGGATTTGATGGCCACTCACCAGTCTCTCATAAATTATATAAAGCCTTTTTGCTCAGCACAATTCTTCTTAAACCTCCTTTTAAAGATCCCATGCCATCGTGGGATCTCAATCTGGCACTACAGACCTTAATTCTATCACCCTTTGAGTCTGCCCATAATTGTGACCTTTTCTGTCTTGGAAAACATTAGTTTTAGTTGCCATTACCTCCGTCAGATGAATTTCGGAAATTCAGGCATTGTTGGCAAAACCTGTATGTCTCATTTTCCATAAGGATAGAGTACCCTTATGAACTAATGCATCCTTTTTCCCCAAGGTGGTATCACAAATCCACATCAATCAAGGTATTAATCTTCCAGTATTTTTTCTGAACTATTCCAGCAAAGGAGAATATTTGTTACACCTGCTAGACGTACATAGCCAATTACGTTTCTATCTTCCTAGGACAAAAGATATCAGAAAAATTGATCAGTTGTTTGTATCATTTGCTGAACTGAAGTTGCACACACCTGTATCTAAAGTTACCTTAGCTAAATGGCTTACTGACTGTATGTCCTTTATTTATAAGAAGACAGGAATGGGCTTGCCTTACAAAGTATGGGCTCATTCTACCAAAGCTGTTGCTACCTCTTCAGTTTTCCACTCAAGGACTTCCATAGATGATATTTATTCAACAGCAACTAGGGCTTCCCCGCACACCTTTATCTCTAATTATAAGCTGGATTTGATGTCCAGAGGTAGAGCAACTTTTGGCTCAGAAGTGTTCAGAAATATCTTTCCTTGAATCCACCAATAATTCTCAGTAGCTGGGGACTGCCTCCCATCAGTCGAGGATGGAATGAAAATTGACAGAATCCCAATAGTGCTGTTTTTATATTCTATGGCTCCGTCTGTATTTTTAGTATTAAAGGTCAAGTCCTCTTCAACCTCTGCAATATCCTACCTATAGTTACTGTCCATACCCTCTTCAAAACCTTCATGGTCTTTGTGTAAAATTAAAGGACCACCCTTGTCAGCCTATATTTATCCCAAAAATCAACATTTCCCATCCCTTCTGACATGGGACAAGCCTCAACTATTACTTCCTGCTGGTGGGATGAATACTGTATTTCTGTACCTCCAACATCTTTTGTTTTTGCCCTGTAGGAAAAGATGATCCTGGTCCAGACAGTCAAAATACACATCCGTTCATCCTCACATTTTGTGCAATGTAATATGCATTTGTAATAGTATGACCTTTGTCTGCACATTTACTACATCTTTTGCAGGGACAAACATTAATTAAATGATTCAATTTCCCACAAAATAAATGCATCTTAGGTTTCCAACTATACCACGACACACCTCTAGTACCATTCGTAGTACAAATACTAGTGAAATGTATTATTTCATTCTGTACAATTTTCTAAGAAGCTCTAGCTTCCCAACCACTATTCTAAACATAGCATGCATTTAGGATTAAGCTGCTGTGTACCCACTGGATTATGATTTCTGATCATGCACCTTTAGAATGTTATTTGGGTAATGGGGTTGGAATCAAATTAAAGAAGCATATGTGGTTGTCTACTGTTTGTTAGAATAGGGAGATGTTTGTTAGATATCTGAAAACAGTTTTGGATAATCCAGATATGCTGCACAGTTGATTGTTTATACATACTGTAATGAGATACTTTAAAGGGGAAACTTATGAGGGAGGCTAAAATGTACACTGATCATCTTCAGCTAAAGAGTAAACAGGCACTAAAGATGAAGTGCACAGAACTGGTAAGTCTTCAAAGTAGATGAATTGGGGTTGTGGAGGTAAGAGGCTATTGTTAAATTAAATAAGGTAATCAAATCATCATCAGACACTAAATACTACTTCTTGAGGCAAACCCTAAGGGACATATATTTGTATAATTCTCTGGTATATCAAAGGACATTAGAGATAACATAAATCTAGTAAAAATGATCAAAGGTAATATCTGAACTACTAAACCACAAGGATAATGTAATGTGCAGGAATCCTATATTCATAGCATCAATGTTTTTGGATTATTACAACACATTCTATTTAATGTAGACTGAATAGAAAAAGAATGAAGATATTACACAGACGTATTTTAAGGGTTGAATCTACATTAGGTAAGAGCAGGGAACATGGTAGTTTGCCCAGTTAGGGATAAGGAGATACTTGAGGCATTGGAGAGGCAGTCTGTAGGGAAGACATTAGATAGTAATGGCATATTGATAGAATGGTGGATGCTGAGTTAGTCAAATTAGTCCCATGTTTTGTTAAGCTACTTAACTTAGTACTACAAAATAAGCATATTCCTCCTTTTTAGAAGATGAAAATTGTAGCAGTTAATCATAAACAGAATTTTATTGTGCTTTCTTCATATAGGCTCATCAAAGTGCTGAATCATGACTATAAGCTGTTTGTAGGGTTCTAAGTGTTTTTCATCCAGGAAGAAAGAGGTGATTGTCTCCCTCTACTGTTCCCTCATTAGGCCAATCATTTAGTACAATGCCCCATTTGGCATGTACCTCACTAAACACCTGCAACAACTTTAGAGGCTGCAAAAGTACTTCACAAAGAGGATCCTAGGCCTTAAAAATTTGTCCTATATGGACAGACTTAAAATGAACTCCAACTATTCTCTGTCTCATATCGACTGCTTAGAGGCGATCTCTGCTTGACTTACAAAGCCATGTCTGACCCAACTCTGTTAGAAATGCTACATCTAAAGAAATCTCAATCCCACAGCACCACATGCTCCAGAGACCTCAACCTCATTACCACAATCAAAAAAAAAATGCTGGAGGGACAGGTTCATAACCCAGAGACTGCCCATGCTATGGAATAGACTTCCCATACATGTCAAGCAGAGCACCTCACTGGCCCTCTTCAAGAGAAATCTTGATGAGTGGATGGGAAATAGAAAATTCACCCCAAGGATCACTCCAGTGGCCTTACTCGACAGAGGCACTGGGAACTAAGATCGGGTGGCATGATGCCAGTGTACTCCTAAGGGCTAGGCTTGTAAAGGCTCCATGGCTATTAGCCTAGTACACACCTATAAACCTATGAACCTATGTATTAATACTGGCATGACAAATACCCCATATAATAGGGAATGATCAGTTTGGTTTTGCTGGTGGTAGACAGCCCTTCACTGATAATATATTGAAAACAGTAATACTAATAAAAAGGTTACAAGGGGAATTAAGGCCCTGGTGATAGAAAGTTTGGATGTAAAGAAGCTTTTAACAGGTTATAGTGCTATTATTTGATGAACATTCTTTTGGTATTTGATTTCATACAGGAACTAGTTCATCTCGTGAAAGAAATTTACACAGGATCTAAAGCTAAGCTGAAAGGACTAGTAATGGTCTTTGACTTTGCTGTGACTCTGCCATAGACTACTGTGAGAGAAGGGCTAGTTTGCTTTTCTTATATTGCTTTCTTGTAATTTGCTTTGCTTCACAGCCTTCTATTTTGTATACTGTGGTGCATTTTCATTACACTGTGTTTTAACTGCATTCTGCTTTTAATTGCATATTTAAACTAGGAAAGAAACCAACGCTGTGTCTTTTGTGACTCACACAAAAACTAAATGTTTGCCCACCCTCCTAGTGTGTTGCTGTTGTGTTTTTAAACTCAGCTGTCCCTATAGTTGTCTGCTCTTTATGTTAATTTGACCACACATTGCTTCCTCCACCTCTTTCATTACCTATTGTCAGAAAGCACCCAATTATCATTTTGTCAAGTCACTCACCTTCAACTACTTAAATTTATTGGCCATCTCAATGTATTCCATAGAGCCAGAATACTAAGTGCCCCCATCAAAATCTATCTTGCTCTTTTAAAATGTGTAGCTTTCCCCTTAGATTGCTAAAGCTTGAGTCATTCCCTCTTTCATATGTAACTGCTCAGTGCACATTGCGACACTTAGAATGTTAACACATTTTTTCCATTTTAACTTTAAAATCCACAACATCTGGTCTAAGACAACCAATTATTGGAAAACCTGCATTCTGCTTGTCAACAGTCATCTTGGTATTAGCGCTTCTATTTTTCTCCTGGTGAGAAAAGGAGCACAGAGACATTATTTCCTGGTGACTGGTGATCACCAGAAAGCCTTATGACTGCTTCATTGGTGCCAGCTTGGAATTTGTGCTTATATTTTGTTGGTGGTGAGACAAGGAGCAGAGGGCATTGATCCCTGACCATCTCTAATTGGGCAGTGTCTGTCTGTGTGGGACCTTCCTGATTGGTCTGGTTGCTATTTAAGACACCTAGCAGGAGAAGGCAACAGCAAGCTTACAGACCCCTGCATCATCTGGGGCAAGACTGTTGATCACAAAACAGCCTGTGGCCTGCTTCTCATTTTTGGATTAGTGCTACTGTTTTACTTCTGGTGAGAGAAGAAGCAAAGGGGCATTGTATCCTAGCAGAATGAGTGGAGATACCAGCACTAGTACTAGCGAGATAGCAGCCAATTCGGTGAACCCCCACTATTCATCATTTTGACAAAGCTAATTCTTTCTTTCATTTCATAAGTACTGCTTTATTATCTGCTGTTTAATCTAACTTCAGAGTATTTCCTTAAATATTTCATCCAAAATCATCAAAGTCTGCATTAGTAGTTTCCCCCTCAAATGTTTAGCGGTGCCTTGTATAGATGCGGGCACCTTGAGTTGATATTTTTTCCTGTAAAAGCACCCTTGAAATTTCACCAATACCTAGTTTCACACAAGGCTACAGGTTTGCAGTGACAAGCACTGCCCTCTGAGTTGCAAATCAGATACTCCTGACATTACTTTATATTCTCACTGCAACTGTCTATGAAAAAGGGCCTGTTGCCATGGATATGAACTTTCCCAGTATCTCTGTTAACAGTTTAGTGGATATGGACATCCTGAAGCAATGTAGAAACTGCCTCATATTTACTGACAACCAACTAGTTCTCAAACTGGTAAGATATATGAGAGATTTATTTATACAATGTCACTGCAGGCAAAGCTTTCACATAAAAGCATGCTTAATGTCAATCAGGTAGTCAATAGTATACATGTTGCACCTATCACACACATAAACACACACACATACACACACACACACACACACACACACACACACACACACACACACACACACACGTGCGCGCACAGACATATACACACACACACACACACACACACACACACACACACACACACACACACACACACAGTGTAAAGCAGACACATAGACCCACATATGCTGAGGCACTTACATGTAACCTTCCTAAACCCTACAGACCTGCTAGATGAAGTACACATAACAAATGCCCTCAACAGCCCAGAATGCACTCTTTCAAAACAACACCCACATCAACACATACAGTCACATCTCATGGAGCCTCTACTTCTAAACCCATAAGGCAAGCTACCGCATAAATGCAACATTCTGGTCATTGGAGACACCATTGTGAGACACCCTGATGTACCTCTCACAAGGCTGAGTAAGGGGAAAGTTACAGTTGGTTGCTTATCAGGGGCCTGGATCCACCCCATTACTCATGCACTCAGATCACTGGACCACAAGTACCAGTATGACTCAGTCATAGCCCATGGGGGTGTAAATGACCTGAGACTTACTTCCCTAGACCATATGAAGAGAGACATCATGGAGCTCTAGGACTATGTGTCCCAGGCTGATATTAGCCTAACAATGAGCAGCAGTTTACCTTCTCTAAGGATGATGTCGCAATACAAACTGAAGCTGACTGACTTTAAAAAATGGCTTAGTTTCTGGAGTCATTTTAAGGGGATGCAGTATTTGCCAGCATGGAAGGAAATGGTCAACAGACCATGCTGCTTTGCCAGGGATGGTCTACATTTCTCCCCTCCAGGCTTTCCAATATTAGCTAATATACTGTCCTCCCCATAGTGCTTTTTTTAGGCATTGCCAAACCAAAAATACTTCCAACATAGCAAATCAAAACCAAGAAAATAATTATGTGTTACTGCTCGGTGCTATGAGTCTAAACAAGAAACGTCACTCCCTACAAGCACTCCTCACCTTAGAGAATGCTGAAGTCTGTGCAGTTACTGAGACATGTTTTAAAGCTGCAGAGAGCACACCAGCAGTGTAAGGCTATAGTGTCTTCCTCACATATACGCCGGCTACTACACAGATTGGGACAAAACATGGAAGTGTCTCGATTTACATCAAAAATAAATATTCCTCAAGGCTGGTCAAACAAGGCAATGCACTTGAGCTTTTCCATGTACAAATCACCATAGACAAAATCCCATACTATTTTCTTGCAAGGAATAGGT
This sequence comes from Protopterus annectens, assembly GCF_019279795.1. Taxonomy (NCBI): domain Eukaryota; kingdom Metazoa; phylum Chordata; order Ceratodontiformes; family Protopteridae; genus Protopterus; species Protopterus annectens. The sequence continues at coordinate 922,683,176 of NC_056747.1, forward strand.
CCCCCTCTATGACCAAGGAAACTCATAGCATGTATTTAAGCTTACTGGAAACACTCACCATCCAATCCAGTAATATATTCATTGGCGACTTTAATTACTCCACTGTTATTTGGGAATCATATATGACAAATGTGCAGGCACGGACATTCCTGGATTTTATAAATGCAAAATCCCTGGACCAGACTGTCAATATGCCAACCAGGGGAGCAAACATACTGGATATGGTCCTCACTAATATGGGAGAACACAGCACACCCCCCTTGTGTAATGTCCTCTCTGGTAAGGTCAGACCACAAAACAGCCTCCTTTGAAGTAAAAATAAAACTGGGTCCCCAGTTAACCCTGGAACATTCAGGAACTACTGTAGGTCTAACTTCTTACTATTAAGTGATAACCTGGCAAAATCTCAAGCCCCCATAAATCCTAAAAACACTGTTGCCAGTATGGAACCATTCACAGAAACCCTATACAAATGTACCCATCAAGAATAAATACAGAAATAACAAAAAAAAAAAAACAAGCCATGCTGGTGGAATCACCACATCAATAAGCTGTATAACAGAAAGAAGAAAATCAAGACAAAAATTAGGAGGTGCAGCACCCAGCAGGATAAAAGTGCTCTCATCAAACTAAACAAACAACTCAGAGGACAAATAAAGTCTACCAAAGCCAAATTTGAAGTAAATTTGTCCTCCCAGGTCATGGACAACCACAAAGCATTCCTTAGCTACATCCTCTACTTCAAAGCCAATGCATAGTTGTGTGCAGTGCTCATTATTAATGGAGCCAGCTATACTGAGCCAACAAAATGAATCAATACAAAAAGAGCTGCACCAAAAATATGTGAAGAAAAATACAGACAAAGGCATCCAGATATGGAAAATTTTACAATGCAAAAAATAAGAAAACACAGAGGGAAAGTAGAAAGGAGGTAATGGAGATGTTAAAGAAATAGAAACTGAGGTTATGGGTTACCTAGGAAGTGAAGGCTTTAGTGTAGACAATCTAACTCTGATAACACCACAGCAGGCTAGAATAATGAATCCTCAAATTAAGTAGAAACCAGTGGAGCAAAAAACATCTGATCAGGTGCCATATGAAGATACTTTGGAGCCTTCAGCAGAAAACCAGTATAAAAGTTCGGCTGGAGTTGCACAGCAAGAGAAGGAACAGAAAACTGTGGCAATTCTGACATAGTCACTGTTGTGGAGATACAGGTCAGTGACTCCCCATATGAAACTGAAGAGAATATGGCACAGAAAGATGCTCTGGAACTTTCTGTAGAATGCCCACAGGAAATGGAGAACAAAGAATGTGCCCTCACTTTAGAAGAAAATGATCTAAGGGAAGAGTTGCTTGATTTAATAGAGATGGATAGGCATATTAAGATCAGTGAAAGAAATAGACTACAGAAAGTCAATAAAACCCAAAATGTTAGAAGTTTGATAAAACAAATGAACACAATAATCAGGACGGTTCATAGAAACTCATGTGATATAACATAAGTAAATAGGATATACTACTGTGCAGCTAAATTAATAACAGATGAAGTTTTACCACAAAAACACAGGGCAGTAAGGGAAAGGAGGGAGAATATCGAATAAAGAAAACTATACAGCAATTAAGACAAGAAGTGCCACTGTTGGAAGACTACAGAAGAAAGAAAAGATCAACAAAGATACTCAGAAAGATGGACATGAAAAAAACAATGTGCAGCATCAGAACACATCAGGATCTATTGAACACTATTGCAAATAAGAAACTAAAGATATCAGCACAAGCAGAAAAACTTAGAAGATACGCAGATAAATATAAAGGAAAAGTACAAAATAACCAATTTATTGATGGCTCAAAAAAGGTTTATAGAGAATTAGTAAATAAGGCAAAAGAAACTGAAACACTTCTAAAAAAAGAAAAAAAAAATAGAAGAGAAGTATCTATGAAGATCCTGTGGAACATAGCAATGATGCTGAATGGTTAGAAGAAGTAAAACAAAGACTAATAAGTTCAAATGAACAGGATATGAAATGGGATGAAGTAACAGCTGTAGAAATTGAAACAAAATTAAGAAAATCTCCTAAGTGGAAAACCCCAGGCCCAAATGCAGTGCCTAACTTCGGGCTAAACTATTAATATCTTTACATGAAGATTTAGCTATGACTAAGAACTATTTATAGTCGCACCTCGAACAGACACCAACCTGATTAACAACAGGAAAACCAATACTCCTCCTTAAGAGCAAACCTGCAAGCTAACCTAAAAACTATAGACCAATAATTTGCTTTCTGACAATGTGTAAACTATACACTGGAATTGATGCCAATAGAGTTTATAGTCATTTAGAAGAAAACTCAATCATGGCAATAGTACAAAAGGGTAACAAAATGAAGTCATATGGAACAAAGGATCATTTGTTGTTAAATAAAGTCATAATGGAGAACTGTAAAATGGGGAAGAATCTAAATATGCTATGGACAGACTACAAAAAAGCATTTGGCAGCATCCCACATTCATGGATAAAAGACTGCTTACAAATATATAAGAGACACAGTACACTGATCGCTTACATTATAGTGACCATGAAACAGGGCAAACCACTTTGCAATTAAACCATGATAAAAGACAAATTATTATTCCAGGGATAAAAATTCAAAGGGGGGTATTCCAGGGTGACTCTTTGTCACCACTGTTTTGTCTTGCCCTTAACCCATTAAGCTGTCTACTTAACAGATTAGATCATGGCTACAATCTGGCTCCTGGAAAACAACAAAGTGTAAAGACTTCTCATCTTCTTTTTGTGGATGATCAAAAACTATACAGTTCATCAGATGAGAAACTGAAAGCACAACTACAAGTGGTCAAAACTTTCTCAGATGATACAAGAATGTCATTTGGTTGTAATACATGTGCAAAGGCAACCTTTAAAGCAGGAGCGCTACAGCACTAAGAAAATATCAGTTTGGAACAGGAATGTGATATAAAAGAACTTGAGCAAGAAGTGTATAAATATTAGGGAAATGATAAGGGCTCAACAATAAAACATGAGCAAATGCAAATAAAAATTAGTAAGGAATATTTTGGAAGACTAAAATTAATACTGAAAAAAGCTTTGACATTTAGGAACAAAGTCCGGGCAATAAACCAATTTGCTCTCCCTGTCCTAACTTACAGTTTTGGAGTGATTGACTAGCCCCAAAAGGTATTGGATCAGTTGGACAGGAAAACAAGAACAATGCTTCATGCTTATACAATTATTTATAAAAAATCATGTATACCAAGATTATATTCCCCGTTCTGAAGGAGGTATGAGCCTCCTCGAAATTTATTACATGTATAGATCTGCAATTGTAGGACTATACACATATCTGCTGACCTCACAAGATCAAACATAGTGAAAGTTTTGAAACATGAGGAGAATAAGTCTAAGATGACTACCCTGCTTAGTTCAGCAGAAGCATATCGGTGTCAAGCTGGAATGGAAATCAAACCAAAAGTAGGTAAAAGTCAGACAGCAACTGAATGTACCAAAAAAAACCAAAAGAAAGCATATAAGGAGAAAGGATCAGATGAGAAACCAAGAAATGTAGAAAATGCATTAATATAGTTGCAGGTACAGAAAACTCTTGGAACAACCTCATGTTGATCAGGACTGAATGTAGGAATGATTAAGGAGAGGTGAATTTAAACCAAAAGACGAGAGGTTAATACTGGCAGCCCATAATAGTGAACTACGTACACTTTGGTTCACAAAGTCCATTGAACATGTAGGAGAAACAGACAAATGCAGTTTTTGTAAAACAGAATTGGAAACAGTCACATGCCTTGTTGCTGGGTGTGATACATTAATGACAGAAGGACTATATACTGAAAGACATAATAATGTGGCAAGAATGTTGCATCGGGGATTGTGCAAACATTATAATATTAAAGTAGCTGAGAAGCACTGGAAACATGAGTCACAAAGCATTATAGAAAATGATGATGTTTCCATCACATGGGATCACCCATTACCAACAGTTCAGAAATGGATGCAAGAAAACCAGATATAGTAGTCCAGGAAAAGAAGACAAAAGTAGCATTTATCATTGAAATTGCTACGCACAGTGACTACATTATCTTGCATACAGAGATACATAAAGTCATAAAATACCAGACTTTACAGGCAGAAACAGTGGCAATGTGGAAGAAGGATACCCAGACAATTCCAATAGTGGTAGCAACAATGGGTCTTACAAAAAAATAATTTATAATCATACTTAGATATGTTACCAATACATACAACTCCACATAAACTGCAAAAGGTGTCAATACTGGGCACATTACAGGTGCTGCTCTGAGCACTTCTGGCTAACATCAAAGATTGAAACAATACTAATTTCATGAACTTTAATCATTCTTTGACTTGGGAATGAGGACCATTCCTGTCATGGCATCAGAAACTCAAAAGACTTGGAGAAATTAAAAAGGGAGAAGCCAGAAGATATAACAAACCTACTTGCAGACATATTTAGCCCTAACTTTACCCTTCTCTCACCCTCCACCTCCCCTCAGGAAATACCATCCAATATAACTCCCCTACTATCATTATGGAATAGGTCCTCAATGCTCTCTCTAAGACAAGAACACTGCATCAGTGGGCCCAGACAATATCCCAGCAAGCCTTGTAAATAACATGAAACATGACCTATCAGGCCCTCAGGAATTGCTATTTAACCATAGGCTCCAAACAGGCTGCATGTCTCATGAATGGAGAACAGCAACAATCATCCCTCTGCTCAAAGATGGGCCATCTACTGACTCTGGAAACTACAGACCCATAGCTCTCACTAGTTTTATATGGAAAGCCATAGAAAGAATTACCACAGAAATAATATATAATGACATAGAAAACCTCCAGACACTGGACCCAACCCAATTTAGTTTCAACAAGTGCAGCTCATGCTTACTCAACCTGGTGGACTTCTTGGAGAAGGTCACCAAAGCAATGGATGAGGGCAAAACAGTTCACACTGCATACCTTGACTTGGCCAAGGCATTTGACACAATACCCCACTTGGGCATTGTTGATAAACTCAAGAGATTAGGTGTACACCATTATGTCACCAGGTTGCTAGCCAGCTGGCTCACAGACAGGACCCAGGAAGTCAGGATTCGGGAGTCCACCTCAGTCATAAGAGGAGTCCCTCAGGGATCAGTCTTGGGATCACTGCTTTTTGGCATTTACTTCTCAATGTCAAGGGGCTCTAGCTGACCAAATCTTCAGACAATTTCAAATTAGGATCAGTCATAGAATCCACCACTGACACAAATGTTCTCCAGGAAGGACTGCCAAATTTGTGTCAGAGCCATGGATGAAACCTAAGTGCCAAGAAAGACATAATAGAATCCTTTGGGAAGTCATCCACCCCAGGTAAATATCATATTGACAGCACACCCCAAGAGCTAACTCAGTAGTCTCAGACTTGGGGATACACATAGACAGTAATCTTGCCTTTGACCATCTACAGCAGTGAGGAAATGATTCTATGTTGTGCAACTTATAAACAAAGGTATGGCATCTAGGTCCAAGGAGGTGATTGCACCACTACATTCAGCATTCATCAGACCCATCATTGAGTACAGTGCCGCCTTTGGTATGTATTTAACCAGGTACATCCAACAAATGGAATGTCTACAGAGGGCCCTCACTAAAAGAATACAGGATATAATTAGCATGTCCTATGCAGACTCCCTCAAAGCCCTATCCATATTTTCTTTCACAGGATATTGATGAGAGATCTATGCAGGGCATACAACATATTGTCATACCCCACCCTGATGGACCTACTGCATATCTGCAAAACAAACAGCACCTGAATTACCCATTATAAAGATTTAAACCTTGCCTGTGATATAAATAGGTACTGCTGGACAGATAGGCATGTATCCCAGAGACTACCCCTTCTCTGGAACAGGCTCCCCATCCATGTGAAGCAGAGTTTCTCCTTAATACAATTCAAGTGTGATTTAGATAAATGGATGGGGAACAGGAAATTCATCCCAGTTTAGCACCCAGGTCTCTAACTGCAACAGTAAATCTCCTTGGTCACTGCTTGTAAATGTTTCATCTCCCAAGCTCCCACTTACACTTATCAAGGGTACCAGAATTGGTCAGAGATTTGGAATGCATGGCTAGGTTTAAAAAGGTCTTTGTGGTTGTTAGCCTAGTGCACAACTATGAAACTTGTGAATGGTCATGTTCTTTATCTACAGGAAGAAGGCAGAGATGCTCACTGTTGTCTCACTTGTTTTCTCTGTTTTGTAACTTTTCACAACAAAGTTTAGTCAAGCTCAGTTGTATGATTATACAACAGAGAGGAAGAAAGGAAAATTTCACTTTTTGCTAATAATATTTTGATTTACACACCTTATTCTGCTGAAGATATTCCTTAACTTTATGAGTGTTTGAAATAATTTGATATGTGTCAGTCTTATAAGGTTAATAAAATGATAAGATGAAGGCTTAGGCATTTGCAGTTAATTATGAGCTGGTGTCAGCGCTGGGACAGCAATAGTATGTTTGATTGTGGAAAACAAATTTTTTTAAGTAATTTAGAATCTGAGTGGTAATTTGGCACTCTGGGCCCAGGTGCATTTTAAGCATGACTTAAATAATGTGCTTCAGTTGGAGCAGAAAGGATTAGTGGTAACTGCAAGACAAATGGTGCTTAGTGATTTGCTTAAGACTTCATATCCTGACTTGATGTCATTGTTGCTGGACTGTGGGGTGATAATCCTGTGATTAAATGTTTGATGTGTAGAACTTATAAAGGCTTTAGGAAATAGCACCTCAGTGATCTGGCAAAAACTGAAAAATGAGTGAGAAACATTGGTGGGTGTGAGAATAATTGATGCTTGGCAATGGATGTCACAGTATGCTACAAATTCCAGGAGATTCTGAATATTTGCATGGAAATTCTGTAATAAATATTTATACACCCATATAATTTAAGGAGGAGTTTTCCCCAAAACATGAATCCATCTCTGTACCTGACCTGTATCATACAGAGATGAAGCCCTGATATGACCCAGACGATCTGAGTTCAGAAAGTAGCTTTTGCATAGGAAGAATTGGGTGGGGGAGTGTAAGTGTAAGCAACTTGTTCCAGTTCATCCATCCTGTAGGAGGAAATGGTAGTTTCTCAATCATCCAGTTTGGTCCCTTGTAATTGCAGGCTTGCATGTCACAAAAACTATTGACCTAGTGATATGGGCTTGGCTTTCCCAAGACAGTGAATGCAGCCCTTGTGGGAATGAGTGTGGTAGCATGCACACATCTTGGGTGGGAATAGGAAGCCCATGTGGTGACTCAAGCTCTCATGGTAGGCACCAGGGGTTGTAGATAGTGGTATAAGCTGAAAAGCCATTATTACTGCCGCAGTGATGGTCTTAGCAATTGGCTGTCACCTCATAAAGAATGAGTGGTCCAGAAGCAACTTTTGTTCAGTGATAAATATATGCCTCGGTAGATAATGAGTGGATGGGAACTGACAGCTGATACGAGTTGAACCAAAACATGTGAATACAATCTGCTGGAAATAAGAATAGGATGCCCTCAGCACTCAACAACATATTTATTTTTTGGTCCTGTCACTAACAAGGTGTATTAAAAGGCCTTACTTGAAATATGCTTTTGTAAGCACATATAAAAATTACTGGAAAGTTATTCTTGTTAGCTGTGATGGTGCTATATGACTACTGCCAAAAAAACAATTAAAAGGAACAGAAGACTGATGGAGTTCCATATTTTGCAGATTTTATACAAAATATGGATGAATGAGGCAAGTTAAAAAGCAGATTAGCTAGAGAAAATGATGAAATATATATGTTGCACTTTAGCTGCCCTATAAAAATGCAAGTCCAATAAGGGGCAATATACTGTTTCTTTCTGACTGTATTTGAAAAAAAAGATTACAATCTTGAGATGTGAATTTGCTGCCTACAGCCTAGTACCATAATTAATTATTGATTCTAAGTCGTAGTGTTTCTGTGATATGATAAAAATATATTCGAATGTACAACACCATTGCCTGCACCTAGACACAATAAATACCTAGTAATTAGGCATATGTTCTGTGCAGACAGGAAATGGTATTAGAGGGGTAAGGGATCAGTGGCATTATAATGCATAATTGCAAAAAGCTAATGAACCATGGCCCTTCTGTGTTCAGAAATGATGGAAGCTAGTGTTAAAATACACTGATAAATGTGGTGTTTGTTAGATGGTAATAAATTGAGCGACAGCCATACTAAAAGTTAAACCATTTGCAGTTACTCACCCATACATACATACATACATGCATACATACATACATACATACATAAACTTACATTAGCACAGTTTAGTTGTTTACTTCCTTCTAATTATTTCATTATCTTATATTCATTATATATATAGCTAGATAGATAGATAAATACACATCAAATGACTGAAAACCAAAAGACTGAATCCCAAAAGGACTGAAAATTCAAAATATTAAATGATGGAATTTGCCCCTTCTCCACTGTTGTGTGATCTTGGAGTTGGTATATATATTTAGCAGGGGGTGTGGGGGCACAGCCCCCCACATGAGGGGAGCAGGGGGCTTGCCCCTTGCATTAATAACGTATTCAATATTTTGAATTTTCAGTCTTTTTGGGATTCAGTCTTTTGATTTTTCATTTGATAGTAAACTATATATATATATATATATATATATATATATATATATATATATATATATATATATATATATATTTTGGTGCCCACTTTTGTTTGTTGCAGGTGGTGCTATATCAATATATTTGAACAGGGTATAATAACCACATCCCCAGACCATGACTGATAATTGACAACACTCATTTACAGACACAGAATGGTGTCAAAAATGTTTGGACTCCTAAAAGGATGGTTCTGACTCTTGGGCTACATCTGGTGGTATATATGCACCTGAGTCCTGAAACCAAATATTTATGTGGAATGTACCATGTTACACAACTCATTAGTATGTAAGCAGATAAAACAATCTAGGGAACATTGCACTACTGCTTGCAGCATTAAATAAGGAGTCAGGCAAAGAACTGCTGGATTAACAGGCTGCAATGGCACCCCTTGTAAGGCAGAGGTAGGCCAACACATCTTGGCATCTTGTCTACAACTATGGGCCATAATATGGACAACACATAATAAAACTGAGGCATGTATTATCACACTCAAGTTATGAACTACAATGCACTGACTGCCCATGCCAGACATGAAATATTTCTTACCCAATGCAGGTTACATGATGGGTGGAGCACAGTCCTCATCTGCATGAATGCTGCAGGACACAGTGACAGGTAACATCAATGTTATCATATGATTAAGGATTGTGGGATCATTAGAGGTGGGTGTGGTATTCAGTCAGATGAGTATCATGTTGGGGGACTCAGGGATCACATCCTCCAGTGACAGGGTGGACTAGTCTTGGTGCCATGCAAACTGTATTCCCTGCAATTCGGGGGCTGCCAGAGGTCCATGGTATGGATGGAATAGCACTTCAGGAGCATGTTTGTGAATCCTCATATGGTGCCCTATGTCTGAAGCCAACCAGTTTATGCCATCTGCAACCTGAACAATGGCCACAGACAGCCAATACACTGGGTGATAACTGTGGCACTGTCAACCAAAGGTGATACTGACTGTACCACTGTCTGACCTAAAGCAAGTGAGCTGCTAAGGCATTCATGGGGCTAGAGCCTGATGAGTATTGTTGGCTATGAGACTGGGTATGTTCTGATGTAGTTTCCTGAAGAGTATGTGTCATCTGTGTAGTCAGTCTGCGACCATCCCCCTCACATCTGAACCCTTCTGTTGGCATGACCAGCATGGCCTGGAGAGGCACAATGAAGAGCAGTTACTCATGAATCACCAGTGGATGTCATGATGACTACCAAGAATTTGTGCAGCACTTTCTGCTACCTGTCCCTATATGCTGCATCACTGCGTAGACACTGCAGGCTACCCACAGGCCATGCAGACGTTGCATGTCATCACACAGGCTATACATCAAACTCACCAACTGCAGTATAGTGTTCATGGTAGTTGTCTCCTGACAGATGCCAAGTATTGTACTCAGGTTGGGAAAAGAATTATAGATATGACAGCGATCTCCACCAACATGCCTCACCCCTATGGTGTTTGCATATGTCAAAAGTAGTGCAGCTGACAGATACTTTCTGTGATAGTGACTCTTATATAGCTCGGGCAGGGCTCACAGTTACAGCATGTCCATTATCAAACATTAGTGAACCTGGAAATCCGGCCTATCCCTCCACCATCACATTATATATGAAGGATATCTATTAGCCCTCAAACATTAGCATAGCTGACAATACCACTGTGTCATTTGCATGTTGTCATCAATGTCAGCCCCAGGTGACTTGCTGATATCAGTCATGTGCCAATCTCTTGTCCTGAACCATCCATTAGTGGAACCTGTGAAAGCATAAGACAACACATCTGTGGCAACAGTGGAACATGTGCCAGGCATACCTCTCATCCTCATAAAGCAAGAAATCTGGGAAAAGCCATAAATACTGGGGGGACAAAGGGCCAAATATTAAATATTGCTCATACAAACGTAGAAAGTAGATAGAATAATAGACTTTGCATTAGCATGATTTTTGGGGTAGTATGGAGTCTGAAACTCAAATATCTGTCATTACTTTCTGACTTCAACCCTCAATTGTATTCCCATGATTTGCCAGAAAACTACAATTTTATTAGAAACAGACCAAAATTATGAGGCAAAAATCTGGGCATTCTGTAAAAATCTGTACAGTTGAGAGGCATGTTGCCTGGATCATGCAAACCTTAGCATACAAACTGTTACACGTGACATAATCAGTAAACACCTTAACAGCATACTCGTATCATGTGGTGCAGGGTTTTGCAGTCATGGCCTGGACTTGCCTGTAGAAGAGATATGTAAAGGTGTTTTGCTGAATGAATCCACCTCTCATGGAGGTTACTGTACAATATGGAAATCTGCCTGCTATTACTAATCTAGTACATTCCCTACAGGCACTCAGGCGGTCATCTCCAGCTGAGTTTCAACATCCAAGCCACTACTATGTATGAGGGTTTACTCTACCTCCCCAGGCAGGAATGCCAGGAACTCTTCCACCACTGTGAGTCATTGCCATGTGGACAATCCACCTCCTACTGTGGTGGATATTTTCCTGAAAATGTCACATGCCTTGGTCTAGGGATGAAGTAGCATATCGAATACCCTTACCCAAAACTGTATTATAGCCCAGCTATGGCCACCCATAACACTGATATCCAAACCACTCCTTGACACATCTTGTTCTTGAATGCTTTGTCTGTTTTATCTTTGGCCAGGATGGTGTGTGTGTGTGTGTGTGTGTGTGTGTGTGTGTGTGTGTGTGTGTGTGTGTGTGTGTGTGTGTGTGTCTGAGAGGTAGTGTGTATATTATGGCTTTGTCTGTTCATCAGTTTGCGTTTGAAAGGTGGTATCCCACAATTCCATTGGAGTGGGTAGGGTTACATAATTATGTATGTAAATTTTATGTTAATTAGCATGTAGATTTGTACCTATTTTTCATCGGCCTTTGTCCAGATTTTTGATGTTTCCAGGTTGAAAGGTATGTTTTAGGCTTATCCAGATACCTTGAACTAATAGCATCTCTCAACTGTACATATATTTGCAGAATGCTCGGATTTTTGCCTCATATTTTTGGTCTGTTTCTCATAAAAAACATGACAAACCACTGGGATGATCTAAAGATTAAAGTCACTAAATAATTACATGCATTTGAGTTTCAGATTTCATATCCTTCAGAAATTACATGTTAACACAAATCCTTGTTATTCTAGAAACTTTCTAAGTTTATAAGAGCAATATTTAGAATGTGCCCCTATTTCTTATCATTTGTCCCTCCACTGTGTCAGGCTTTGTCCAGATTTCTTTTGCTACTAGGTTGAGAACTATATCTGAGGTTGAGAGGTATGCAAAAGTGCTGCTGCTGCCAGGGGATCGCTAGATTGGTTTTACACTTTACTCTCTGTCTGACACGCACCCACACACACACACACACACACACACACACACACACAGTCCCTTCTGCTTTCATGCATGCATTCGTTCACACACACAAACAGAAACAGAAACACACATAGACACACACTTTTTTCTGTTTCACTCGAACAATCTCTCTCTCTCTTACAGAGATGTACAGGTTGCCCATTCTCACACACGCACAAGCAAACACTCTCAGACATGCACACTTTATTTTAAACTTTTTTTCTTTTTTTATTTTACACTTGCAAAGGAGCAAAAGCACTGCTTAATGAGTGTAAAATAACGGCTTGTTCACTCTCACTTTCACTGACTTGCACGCATACACACACACTGACATAAACACACATACACAATTTTTTTTAATTGTCTCCTTTTTTACACATTTTACACTCGCTAAACAGCAAAAGCACTGCTTAGTGAGCATAAAATAATGGCAGCCATTTGTTTTTTCTCAATCAGAGCTCCACAGCAACTTGATATGCTACCATGAAATGGCAGACTCATTTTTCAGTGGCCATTACTTGTGCATTAATATCTTAATGGAGAAAGTTCGTCCTCCACTTAGGGTGCTGATGTACAGGTTGCCCATTCTCTAATATTGTTTAATTACTTTTATATAAATGTAAGTTTGCCTATGTCACAATTGATAATTTAATAAAGATGTTTAACAAAAGTTTTGCAGTGTCTAAGGTACAATATCTTCACTGGACATCCTTTCTCCAACATCACCATGACCCATTTATAATAATAAAATGTAGTGTTTTGGCATAGGCTGCCTTCTGTGAAACTCCCTCCATTATCCAATCATTTTCCATCTCTCTTTTTCTCTCTCTAATAAAGAGCAAGCTGTGATGTGGGATATCATCATCTCTCCTTACCAACCCACTAACACTGATGCTCCCCAAGGTTCTATCCTTGGCCCTTTGCTTTTCAATCTCTTTACTAACAATCTTCATACTTTGCTCTCTCAAAGCACACTAATATTGCACACAGATGATTCTACCATCATCTGTACTGCCAATAACCTTAACCTCCTACAAGAAGTAACTCAATCTGCTTTCTCCAACATTGAATCCCAGCTCACTCACTACCAACTTCTACTTAACCCTAAAAAAAAAAAATGCTCCTTTTCACTCCCAAAACATACTCCCTCAACAACACTAATTTTACAATATATTCTCAAAAGAATGCAATAATAGAAGTCGGCCCACATACTAAGTTATTATGTGCTATAATAGATGACAAACTAAAATTTGAGCCTCACATCCTTGTCGATATAAAAAGACTCAACAAAAATAAGGGATGTTATATCACACAAAAACTACCTAAGAAATTCTACAAAAGTAACACTAGCTAACATCTACCTAGTCACACAATTACTTTATGGTGCCCCAATTCTAACCAACATAAACAACACACTGAAATCCAAGCTGGAAGCCTGATGTAATAAAATATCTAAATTTGCTACTAGTAGTCCATCCAATACACATCACTACCACCCACTGAAGTCTCTCAGATGGCTTGAGTTAACTCACCAGCTTATATACTGTTAGATTAGGGACTTCCACTTGAAAGTAGTTATTAGGCATTAGACAGACTAAAAGGTAAAATGTGTTTCATTTAAAAGACAGTTAAGCAAATGCGAAGAATAATCTTGCTGGTCAAGCATGAGAGATAACAGTTCCTAAGGGAAGGCTACAGACTGTTCTTTTTCTGTTCTCTTTCTCAAGGGAAGAATCAAGGAAATGTTAGATAATGGGACAGCTAGACCCCTAAAAGACTGCAAAATAAGACAAGGCCTGAGAACCAGGCTAAAGAGGCATGTAAAGCATTACAGGGTTTTGAAAACATACTTGAACTACAGTTTAGGAAGTCAGTCAGTTACTTCATTCAACCTGGTCTTACAGAGAAGATTAAGCTACAATACAGACACTCGAGCCTGAGTACAGAAGACAGGTCAAATAAAGACTATTTCAGTTTAAGTTGTTCTGGACAATCAGAATATGACATGCAGTAACTTTGGCTATATTTAGCAACACTGTTACTACTAACCATCATTCCAGCATTTTTACAGACTGTTATTATCAGCACTGTTACTCAAGACAGTATTCAGATATTGTGAACATCTTATAAAGCCTTATTAAATGAACTACAGTGTTTGGAGAATTCATTCTGAAAAGTACACAAGACTTGGCCCATAAAGGAGAGACTAGCACCTGTTCAGCACAAGTTTGGGTAATTAACAGATAAAGACTTTTGTTTCAGTCTCATTTAGTTGTTTCCAATTAATTACAGTGCAGTACAGTCTTATCAATTCTTACAATGGTGAGCCACTGTGAATGGGGTAAAACAGTTTAAGTAACTCCCAAAATCCCATAGTAACCTTGCATCAGCAGTCAGATAAAGTGTGTTCTACAAAAAAATCTACATAATAGCAGTTTTTCATTCAACTGCATGTGTTCTACATAGCAAACTACAGAACAGCAGTGTTTCATTACAGGCAACCTTATCAGTGACCTGTGTTCATTCTGAACACTTCAAAACTTCAACAGAGACAGCTGTAGTAAGTAACCTTTTCAAGTACAGTTTTAAGTGCAGCAGCCAGCTTAACTTCAAGGTTTTATTAACAGTCTACAGTCATACTTTTCCCAGTCTATCAGTTTTATAATAGACTTTTCAGCATCATACCAGTGTTTTTCCATAAATAAAGACTGTAAACTCTATACAGAATAAGCCAGAAATGATGTCACTACAGTGTTTCATTACAGAGCAGACCTTTCAGTAAGACAGCACTACTTCATGCAGAAAATGGACAGAGCAGATAACCTCTACATACAGTAATTGCAGCTGTTAAACAAATTGCACAGCACCAGTGTTCACTTCAGAAAAAAGCATCAAAGAAATTCACCAGACCAGCACTCAATCAACAAACTGCAGCAGTGTTCCTTCAGAACATAAAAGACATTATCCAGTTAACAGCTATCTCCACAAACTTTCAAGTTTCCAGTGTGATGTCACAGAGCCAAGAAGCACGGAAAAGGTTAAAAAGCTACAGACAACATGACACATTCTTCCAGGATCATAAAGTTATGCAAGATTTTATATGCACTTTTTAGTTAACAGCTCAAAAATGCTTAAATTCATCAGTAAAGGTAATTTGCATACCTGTTGTATAAACATGTCAAGTAATACTTCTACAGTTAACACATCCATAAATCTTTGGTTTAAATTTAAATCCTGCGTAAATAAGTCTAAGAAACTGTGTTCCAGAAATGTTTTTTTAAAGTTAAACGTTATTAGTTCAGGTATGTTAAATATTTCTAAATGCAAATGGGTTAAATCACAAAAGCAGGCTATCAGTATGGTTTCAGACACAAGTTCTTGTGTAAATGCTTCAGCACATACAATTCAACAAACAAAGTTAAGCTGTAGTACAGTTTCACATACAAAAGTTCAGAATGTAATAAATTCTTGTTTACATGTAATTCAAAGTGCAGAATTATGTTGTAATATTAAACATACAAATGTCAACACAGTCAACATACATAACATGCAGGCAATGTTTTAAGTTCACATTACTTCACCTAGTTTCTTGTTTTCAGAAGCAAGTGCAAATATTGCACTGAGGGGGTATAATATGAATCAGAGTGCAGATTTTGAGAAAGTAAATTCCTGTATTACCGAAAAACAGACTCAGTGCAAAGTAAAATTGCTACCGTTTCATAGCAAAATAAAAAAAATGCATTCCATAGCTATCTATAAAGGGTGTGGCAGTCCAGCATCAAATCAGAGCATTAATATGTCATTCTTTAAGATTAAAAGAAATGACAATATTTCATTGTTAAAGACCATAAAGAAGTTTCAGCTCAAGAGAACGTGGACATCCTTTGGAAGTGCTCACTTTTGGGTTTTAAAATATTTCATTGTTTACAGACAAATCAACTTCAGTTACATATAGATCTTTATTAGAAAACACAAATGTAGTTTTGTCAGGATTTAAAGGGTCAAAGATTACAGCAGCTAACAGCTCTGTACTAGGTAAGAACATGTCATTAGAGTTATATGCTATTTTAGACTTTGGTGACAAGATTTTTGCAAGTGTACAGATTTTAAAGAATTGGTTACAACAGAAACATGCAGATTTATGGGTTGAAGATAAAATAAATTCCAGTTCAACTGATACAGCTAAAGTGCTCAGAAAGACATATTGGGTGTGGCCAGTTAGAAAAAAAGGCTAACCATATACATCTATGTCTTGTAAAGTATATCAGAAATGACAGTCAAGTTAATTCGCAGAATAAATGGTTTACAGTTTCAGATTTGGCAAATTAATTTTTTTGTGTTATTGTTTTGTTTAGCAGTCATTAGTTAAGAGCTTTGTACTAAAGTGCTGCAATGCATAAACAATATCTTAATACAGACAGAGTCAAAAAAAGCATTTATGCATTAACAACAGTACAGCATATGTGACATTAAAGCCAGAGGTTCAACTCATGTTATAAAGTAAACTTATAAAATCAGATCAGTTTAAAGCTGGTAATAAATGTGTTTATGTAATCAGTTTAAGACTGTATATATTTCATACAGAAATGGCAGTTTACCAAGCACATCAGATCAGATTATAGCCAGTTTAGCAAGCTGAATTAAAGATGGTACTTTATGCCATAATCCAGTATGGCAAAGATCAATTTAATGCATTTACAGTTTACTATTTATCCAAGAAAATTGTAAACATGCACTCAAGCCATAACAGGGCAAGCTTAATTTATTAATTAGTTTACAGATTACAGTGCACGTTTACATATTACGGTGTATTTCACATACTTATTGTACATTAGTCAGAAATTTAAAAGGACATTAACAGAAAATGGAAAGATATAGATCTGAAATACAGAAAGCATAGGTTTTAGTAAACTATTATAGCTCATAAATATTCGTAGAATATTTCAGACAAAAAGTTAGGAGGCAGACAGCTATTACAGTACATAAAAGTTAAAAAAGGTAAGTAGCATTATTAGCAAACCTAAATGAAAATTTATAGACACAAGTTAATACAGTATATGGTAATTATGCTTCAAGACCAGTTATAGAGTTCTCTCTTTAGTGCCAATTTCAATTAGTTTTCAGAAAATAGCCACCATGCTTGATAGACTATACAATAAAAGGAAACAGTACAATGTTTAAAGATTTAAATCTGTAAACAACAGTAAAATGTTTTCTTTGTTATAAGAAAGAGACATCATGATGCAGTAAGACACCAGTTCATATGGTAAAAAAAACATAGGCAATAAACAGTGTAATTTTACCATTACAGCATACAGGGATTTAGGGTTAACAGTTCATACTCTGTCTAACTTGAATAAAGATTCATAAAAACAGGTTAAGCATGTGTACACTCATTTTCAGAATAATGTACAGTTTTGAATATATCACTCATACATCAGAACTTAGACTTAAAGACTCTAAAGACTATGAATCTAGATAATATGAAAATTAAATCATGAAGTTAATAGACTTCAAGTCTAGTGGTCAAAATTAGAATTGCAAGTTTATTCACCAAATAAAGAAAAATAATTGCCTAGTTATAATTAAATCATAAAGTTAAGAGACTTCAATCCAAGCAGGCCATAAATGCCCATGTGACAACTAATGGTGAAAATTAAAATTGCAAGTTTTTTCACCAGATAAATAAAACAATTGCCTAGTTATAATTAAATTATAAATTTAAAAGACTTCTACTCAAACAGGCCATAAATTCTCAAGTAACACCTAGTGGTCAAAATTAAAATTGCAGGTTTATTTACCAAATATAGAAATTTTATTTTCAGATTATGAGTCAGGTAGCATAAAGCTGTATTCAGCAGTTAGCAATACAGATGTAAGGTAACTTCAAAAGTAGGTCCCTGTAGACTTTCGTCAGGGACTTCAGGGGCAACTGTTAGATTAGGGACTTACATTTTAAAATAGTCATTAGGCATTAGACAGACTAAAAGGTAACGTGTTTCATTTAAAAGACAGTTAAGCAGAAGGAAAGAATAACCTTGCTGGTCAAGCATGAGAGATAACTGTTCCCAAGGGAAGGCTACAGACTGTTTTTTTCTGTTCTCTTTCTCAAGGGAAGAATCAAGGAAATGTTAGATAATGAGACAGCTAGGCCCCTAAAAGACTGCAAAATAAGACAAGGCATGAGAACCAAGGCTAAAGAGGCATGTAAAGCATTACAGGGTTTTGAAAATATACTTGAGATACAGTTTAGGAAGTCAGTCAGTTAGTTCGTTTGACCTGACATTACAGAGAAGATTAAGCTACAATGCAGACACTTGAGCCTAAGTACAGAAGACAGGTCAAATGAATACTATTTCAGTTTATGTTGTTCAAGACAATCAGAATCTGATGTGCAGTAACTTTGGATATATTTAGTAGCACTGTTACTACTAAGCAGCATTCCAGCATTTCTACAGACTGTTGTTTATCAGAACTATTAATGAAGACAGTATTCAGATATTGTGAACATCTAATAAAGCCTTATTAAATGAACTACAGTGTTTGGAGAATTCATTCTGAAAAGTACACAAAACTTGGCCCATAAAGGAGAGACTAGAACCTGTTCAGCATTAGTTTGGGTAATTAACAGATAAAGACTTTCATTTCAATCTTATTTCAGTTGTTTCCAGTTAATTACAGTACAGTACAGTCTTATAAATTCTTAGACATACACACAATTGTACTAGCTCACAACGTAAACTATAAACCCTTTGCCTCTCCAGCACTAGCCACCTTGACCCACACCTACATTCTTGAAAGATGCTTGTATAATCTGAAGGCAACAAGTACTCTCTGTCTGTAAGCTAAAGAGCTCTGCTGGCCAGTACCTTTACTCTTATTCAGTAGCCAAAATCTGGAATAACCTCCCAGCTAAAGTCAGAGCATCTCCTAACCTCCATACCTTTAAACATTCTATCAGACAATTTCTAATGAATTCATAGCACTGCGTGTTCACTAATCCTGGTTAGGGAAAGTAGAAATATTAACTCTCAGTCTATCTCTGATTTTTCTCATAATGATGACCTCTCCACTCTTCCAGTTAGGATTTTTCACTCTATGTCCCTCATTATCTCACCTTTCCTAGCAAGAGTCCTAGAACAATCTTATTTTTCACTGATTTTACTCTAATTCTTATGTTTGGTAATAGCTGTTACTTTTGTACCAAGTGTTGCTTCTTTGTGAGTTGAAAGTGATTTTTACTTCTGTGTTATTTACGAATGGATTTTACCATTGTAATGCTGAAATGTATCTTATGGAGCTTTTCTCAATGGGCCTCTGCTAATATGGGTACCCTAAAACCAGACAGACTTTCCCGGTAAATAAATGTCAAATAAATATATAAATAAATAAAATAAACCACCTTGAAATTTAGTCCTCAAAAAGCTCATTTATGTGCCTTTCAACATTAACTTCCTAATGTAAAGTTACACATATAAGTCTGTAATTTTTGTCACTTTCTTTATCTGAGAGCTCTATAGTTGCCATCTTCACTTCATTTTTGTTCATGCTGCAAGTCACCTAGCTGAAGAAGCAAACCAGCTGACAGCTTTAATGGTGCATGAAATGAGTATAATAGCTTAAAAATAGATGAATTCAAATTATGCAAAAGAAATAAAGGTCTAATCATTCCTACTATTGCCTTTTTGATGGAGAATTCCATTTTAATTGGATATAGTCAGCAGCATATTTGTTAGAAGAGAGAATAGTCTAGATAAAAAAATGTTGAGTTATGGCTACTGAAGTTATAACCTTCAGTGCACAATTTATACAGTCAGTACTATTTATTGACAGAATATATAATAAAAGAGTTGTTCTACAAATGTGATTACTTTTATTAATGTATTTATCTATTATTTTTAATGTTGGGATTTCATATTGAGGTAGTAACTGGAATCCACAAGTCAGAATTCTATTCTTGTTGTACTTTGCCTTAACTGAGTAATATGAATGCCTTACATTTTTGTATATACATCTTAATATCTACAATCTTCAATCAAGTTAATTAAGCAGACGAAGACTTACAGTTTCAAAGGAAGTTGTTTTTATTTCTAAATCTTAGAATATAATCCCATGAGTTTTCAGAACCATATCCATTACTTATGACATACAGCACCTCACCTGCTTTAGTCCCTCCAATTGCCTTGCCTTAAGCCTGCCAGTGATCTCCAGGCTGAAAAAAAACAGTTTCTTGTTAATGAGAATAGTTTTTTTTAATTAGCTTGTCCTATGTAATTAGTCTCTAGAGCCGATGTTTAATCTCCAGTGCTTGTTTTGAAAATTTTAGATGTTCCATTAGCTTGTACTTTTTTCTACTGTGCTAGTTTTAATTACGTTTCATATTATGTACATCTGTAACACTAATTTATCAACGCCCTGGAGTAAAATCTATAAAGAATATCTTCTCAGCTCTTAGTTGTGGGATCTGAAATGCTAGCATGCCTAACGAAGTAAAGGAGCTATTTAGGTGCTAATTAATTATGAATCTACAGGGTAATGTATTCTCTGATAGCTCAGGGGAAAAAGGAAAGTCAAGGGAAGGACATGCTAGTATAGTGCTGTTGTGCTTGAGATGGGAACGTGTAAAGAAAAACAAGTAAAGGGAGGAAAAGGACAATAATGTAAATTAGTTATTCATTCTGCTAGTAACAATGGAGATTATGGCTCTTATTATTAAGCAGAAAAATATATAGCTCTTATACAGGGATCTGTGAAATGGGTAGGCTGTGCTCATAGCCAATTCAATGAAGAAGTGAGTTCTTGAAGTGAGGTATGTGCCAGCACCAAATGGCTTGCAATGAAAGAAACTTCTAGAGCTACAGATTGCACTATAGCCTGTTCATATGGGCACAAGATGTGCACAGTGCTAAGGAAAGTTATAGAACAGGTGTGGATTTGCTCCAGCAATGGAGACAAGAATGACAAGGGCTCTGTAAAGTACAGATCAGATAACATATCCCTTTTCTATGCAAATTATATAAAATTCAAGCAAAAACAGCAGAAGTAAAAACAAGTCTTTCATATTAAGCTGAATCTGCAATACCTGGAAGACCTGGGGCTATGAGCTTGGCTACTTGCACTAGCTGCAATTATTTTTCTGGTCTTTCTGACCTCACCAGTGACCACTGCATCCACTCTCTTGCACAATCCCACCTGTATGGCAGCTCTTGTTGGCTCCTCAGACATAGCAACTGAAGGCAGCTTACCTAAACTCCCTAGACATGCCTCTTGTTGATGAATGGTGCTAGTGACACCTGCTGACAAGTCTTATGAGAGACTTTTTCCTAGTCCCCTGGTGTGCCTTTTTTGTCCTACTTTACCATGGAGTTGCACACTCAGTGGTACCAACAAGGGATGGCTGTATACCACTGCAGTGCACATCCCACATTTTATGTTAGTTGTTAGTTGCTTTGTTAGTCTTGTACTGCTTTGGTGCTACACATTCCCTTGGGGAAGGAACGCAGGCCTAGGTGCTCAGTGCATCCTTCCTGCTGGAACTCATTCTCTCCAATAGAGCTCTGGGAGTTTGCACAGTAACTTCCAATAGGTGGAGCCTAAGCTTTTTGATAGGATCAAATTATGTCATCATATAGGTTCATAGGTAGGTACTAGGCTGTCTACCTGAAGGCATTTATAAGAATGTGTTGGCTTTCGCCAGCCCCTTAGATTAGTTCCCTGTGCCTCTGTCCTGCAGAGCCATTGAAGTGATCCCTGGGGTAAACTTTCTATTTCCCATCCACTCATCAAGGTTTCTCTTGAAGAGGGTTAGTGAGGAGCTCTGCCTAATGTAGATTGGAATCTTGTTCCAGAGCATGGGAAGTCTCTGGGACAGGAATCTATCACTCCAGCACATCCTATTTATTGTTGTGGTGAGGTTTAGATATCTGGAGCATGTGGCTCGAGGGGATATGGTTTTCTTTAGGTGGAGCATGTCCATCAATTCTGGGTTGGACATGGCCTTGTATGTCAGGCAGAGATCACCTCTGAGTAGGCGGTATGCAACTGAGTACAGCTGGAGTTTCTTCAGTTGAGCTGCATAGAGCATCTGCTTGAGGCCAGTGATCCCCTTGGTGAGGTACTTATGTGGTCTTTCCAGTTGTTGCAGGTGTCTTGTAAGGTACATCCCAAATGGGGCATTGTACTCTATGATGGGTCTGATGAGTGATGCGTAGAGGGGCCCAATGACCTCTTTCGATCTGGATGCAAACCCTTTTGTGATTAGGTGGGCCACATAGAAGGATTTTCTAACCACTTTGGCAATGTGATTATCAAAGGAGAGGTTACTATCTACTTGGTTCCCCAGATCTCTTATTACGTCTTCCATATTTAGGGGGCTACCACCTTTGTGGTAGTTTGTTTTTTTCCAAAGGGGATGACTATGCACTTTTTGACGTTTAGCTTGAGGCCATGGTTTTGACACCAGGTACCTGTCTCAGTGAGACCCTTTTGGAGGATGTCTGTGTCAGCCAGCGAGTCAATTATAGCCCCTAGTTTGCAGTCATCTGTGAACTTGGTCAGCCATAGTCCTCCTTTGCTTGCCTGTACCTCTGAGAAGTATAAGCCGAACAGGAGGGGTCCTAGGACTTAGCCCTGGGGAACGCCACTTGTAACCGGTTTAGAGTCAGACCTAGTTCCCGCAACTCTTACCATGTGAGTTCTGTCCATGAGCCAGTTGGCAACCCATCTCATGACATAGGGGTTTATGTTCAGGCTGGTAAGCTTGTCTATAATACCTGAGTGGGGTATGGTGTCAAAGGCCTTTGCAAGGTCTAGGTAGGCTGTGTGGACCACCTTTCCCTCATCTATAGCCTTGGTAACTGTCTCAAAGAAGTCCACCAGGTTTAGGAGGTATGATCTGCCCTTAACAAAGCCGAACTGGGTAGAGTCCAGTGTTTGGAGGTTTCCAATGTCTCTATTAATGAAATCCATGATGATGTGCTCCATAGCTTTGCAAACCAAGCTAGTCAGGCTTATAGGGTGATAATTCCTGGGGTCTGTTGTGGCTCCACCTTTGTGGAGTGGAATAACCATTGCTGTGCGCCACTC
Organism: Protopterus annectens; assembly: GCF_019279795.1. NCBI lineage: Eukaryota > Metazoa > Chordata > Ceratodontiformes > Protopteridae > Protopterus > Protopterus annectens. The sequence goes on from NC_056747.1 coordinate 922,706,368, forward strand.
TGTGGGCACGTAGCCTGTGGAGAGGCTGAGTTTAAAGAGTTTGTTTAGGTGAGGGGTTAGTTCATCTATGAGCTCATGTAGGTTGCAGCCTGGGACACTGTCCGGTCCCACTGATGCTGTGTTTTAGGCTTTGGAGAGGGTTGTTTTAACCTGAGTGTCTGTGATTTCAGGGGCACTGCATTCTTCTGGAATAGTTATGGGCCCTTTTGGGGGTAAGAGGGGGTGAAGTTTGCACCTAACCTATCTGCCAGGATGTTAGCTATATCGGTCGGTTCAGTGTAACTCTGAGCAGATCTGAGAATTGCCACTTAGATTCTTGACATAGCTAAAGAATGCCTTGTGGTTATCTTTGGAGTCTGTGGCAATTTTTCTTTCCAAGCTAGCCTTGGATGATTTTATGAGGGAATGTAGTTTCTTGCTGATACTGATAAGGGATGTCTTCCCTTCTTGGGATTTTACTCTTTTCTGTACTACTTTCCTCCTTCTATTGTATAGCTGGTTTATGGCAGAGGTCCATCAGACCGGTTTCCTTTTCTTGGAGGAGTGAGTCTTGGTTTTGTTTGGGATAGCACGATCCATGCATTCTTGTAGGTGCCCATAGAGTGCATTAGTAAAGGATTTTGCAGCTTGGACAGGGTTATCCTTTAGCATGGGGGTTTTCAAACTTCCCACCTCGGTCTTAAGTAACGTGAAGTTTGCGTTTGAAAAGTTTTTCACTGTGGTTTCTTTGACCGGGGGTGGTGGCGGAATGTGGATATCAAGAGTTATTAGTTTATGGTCAGATCTAACCAGCAAGGGGTTGACCTTCGGTGTGGAACACCGGTCACCCATGTTGGTGATGACCAGGTCCAATATGTTGTCACCTCTGGTAGGGGTGTTGACCAGTTGATCCAGGGCGTTTGAGTTTATAAATTCTAGGAAATGTTGGCCTGGAAGTTCGTACTTGAGTAGTTCTCCCAGTTAATGTTTGGATAATTGAAATCACCCAATATCAGGGTGTTTGGTAGGACCTTTATATTTCCCAGTGTTTCCAGGAATGCGGAGTGGGGGTCCTGGGACATGGTGGGTGATCTGTAGCAAGCTATAATTTGAATAGCAGTTTTGCCCATTGTTAGTTACACGTGGATGATCTCTGAAGCATCGTGCTGTGCCACTAACCTGGAGGTGTGGGTATCCTTGATGAATATGGATACTCCCTTGCCTTTTGTATTTCAGTCTGAGCTTTGTGGCCAAAATGTATGGTATGAGTTGTAGCCTGGTAGTGCTGGGGTGGTCTCTGGATCCTTAAACCAGGTTTCTGTTACTGCACATATATAGATTTTCTCCATACTGAGGACTGCCTCGAGTGCGTGCATTTTGAGGTTTAGACTTCTGGCATTGAGTAGCATTACCCTCAGTTTTTTGTTACTTGTACTATTTACAGCAGTGGGTTTGTCTTTTGAGCCTTGCCTAAAAAAGGCACTATGGGGGTGGCAAGAGCCTTAGCCAGTATTCAACAGCCTAAGGGTGACAGGTGCAAACATTTCAAACAAATGTTCATATCTCTGGAACCATAGGAGTTACTAAATTAATATGAATGGCAAACTCTGCAGCACAAACTATTTTTAGAGTGGTAGTATTCTTTGGGTTCTAGCAATTAAACTGGATTTTATAAGTCACAGTAAACAAAGAAACTATTAAGTCTGTAATATTTTCTAAACAACTTGCAATATCTCAGCAACCATCCAAGTTACACATATCATTTTGTTCATCCAGCTGAGCGCTTTCATAGAGGTTAATCAGTTCTGTCCATTTGTTTCATCATATACTTAGAAAACATGACATTTATGACAACATAAATAAATGTAAACAGTGAATATCACTTTACCTGCACTAGACAAGGTCAACTATCAATGCAGTTGTGTTTGCTATTATGTAAGCTTTAAGGTGAAATATTTTGATACTTTGCATGTAGAATGTTTTTTGGAATTATTGAGGTAAACATGAGCAAGCATTATTTGATGCCTAGAGGCATCAACAGGATGTAACTGCAGAGGCACCTGGAGACGTCACTCAGCTGTAATGAGCTAAGATGCTTGACAAACTTGGGTTAATGGTGGTGTAGACATATATCTAGCATCTCTCCCTGTAGGCCACCTAATAGAAAGAAGGATCTAGTGTACTATATCGTTCTGGCATAACTTGTCTGTATATGTAGGCTTAGTGCATTTGAATTACACTTGTACAGCAACAATACACCAATGTTGTAAGCATATATTTCCACTATAAGTATATTTATAATTAGCAGATATCAAGAAACTGTCTTATCCCTGCCAAATTCTTAAAGGGGGTGGCTAAGGTGATGCCAGCCCTGATTTCACATCGTATTACAGAACATATAACTGAGAGGAAGTGTGAATTTGTGTTATACTTTTCTAAGTTATTACTATGCACTACTGGTAGTGATACTGTAATATGCAATGCACACATCAGACATACAAGCTCCAAGATATACCAAAACAGCTTCTGTAAATTAAACTATGCAAAGAACTTAGCAGAGCAGCCTACATGTTACATTACACTTTCATCTTGTAACACTGGTTTTCCTCTTGCTTAAATGATGGTACTGAACTGAAACAAGTGAAGAAAAGAGTGTGTTCATTCATGAGATACTATAAGGATCAGTCTTGTTCTCAAGACAGAACAGTTGTCAACAAATGCATAAAATAAATTTCTGATGAAGGACTTAATTTACTCTAATCGTTGGTACTGGAATAAAGCTAAATAAGCAGAATTCTAGTTTCAAAGGTAACATGAAAGGCTCATCCAGACTCTGCTACACTTTGCTGTGAAGGAAAGGTTAGTTTGCTGTTATTTTTTGTATTTCTGTATTGCCTTTCTATATTTTGAATACTGTAGTTTGTTTTCTTTACCTTGTGTTTTGCTTGCATTCTGTTTTAACAGCATATTAAAACTTCAAAAGAGACCACAGCTCTCTCTGTTCTGAGTCAGGCAGAATTTTTTCCCTCCCTCTCACCCATTTAAGTTGTCTTGTTAAATACCACTGTCTTTCTAGTTGCCCGCCTCTTATGTTAATCTGACCATATATCTCATTTCTCTCTACTTTCACTGGCTTATGTGAGTAATCACAAAACCATCACTTTTGAAATCTCACCCCTTCAATTATTTAAATTTATTGGCCATCCTACAGTATTTCATAGTACCAAAATACAAAAGTAACCACCCCTTTCAGTCCATCTTGCTGTTTTAAAAATAGTAACTCTCCACTAAACCTTAACTTTTTAAACAGGTAAAACTCAAGTTACCTACTTTCATATCTAACTTCTCTAGTGCACACTGCAGAGTGCATTCTTTTCAATCTTACCTTTAAGCATCCCTGTTACTAGCACTTTCTCTAATACCTAAAAGATCATCTCTACTTGACTCCAAGTAGACTTTTCTCTATCTGTTAAACCTAGCACTTGCTCCTACAGTACTTATTACCTTGATACGGCACTCTTATAGATAGCACCCCAAAAAGGCAAACCCCCATTTCTCGGTCACCCACGTACCCCGGAATCTCTTTTAAAGTTTTTTTTGTCTAGTCCTTCTAGCATGTCGAGGAATCAGTTGCTAGTGTCCTCTCCTGCTCAGCTAGTGAACCTGGGAATATTGAGGCAATGTTACAATTGCCTCATGTACACAGACAACCCTCTCCTCCTCCCACAAAACACAAATACATGCGAGAGATGCAACTATACGGCCAAACTGGAGGCTGAGCTCTCTCAACATAGGACTGGCAAGACCAGTCAGGAGGAGAAGGTTACCACACACACTATAGACCCAGTCTCACATAGTACCATCACAACCTCAAATCATACACATAAACACACAAAGACATACTCGGCGGCTCTGATCAAAAATCTACCAAAACAGCAGAGGCCACCAAAGCAGACACCCAAACAACCACCACCTCAGAACACAACACCTGCAACACATAGACCTCACAGTCAGTGTCTCAAACAGTCACAGCCCTTAAGGCCAAACACAATGCCAGACACACTAGTCATTGGTGACTCCATAGTCAGACACACTGACGTCGCGCTCACCAGACTAAGTAAGGAGAAGGTCACAGTAAGCTGCCTGTCGGGCGCTAGAATCCGCCACATAACGCAAGCACTCAGGTCTCTCAACAGCAGGTACAAATACGACTCAGTCATTGTCCACGCTGGTGTAAACGACCTGAGGCGTACCTCCTTGGACTACATGAAAAGAGACATTGAGGAGCTCTCTGATTATGTAGCCCAGGCAGGTATGACCCTGACCTTGAGCAGTATCCTACCTTCACCAAGAATGATGCCACAATACAGAGATAAGATGATCAGCTTTAACAATTGGCTTAAACTCTGGTGTCATTCAAAGGGGATCCAATGTCTGTCTGCCTGGGATGACATGCTGGACAAGCCACGCTGCTTCAAGGGACGGCTTGCACCTGTCACCCTGGGATTCCGGATATTGGCAAAGGCTCTTGCCACCCCATAGTGCCTTTTTAGGCAAGGCTCAAATTCTAAACCTACCACCCTAGAACACAAAAAGGAAAAAAACTAAGGGTAATGCTGCTCAATGCCAGAAGTCTAAATCTCAAAATGCATGCACTCGAGGCCCTTCTCAGTATGGAGAACATCGATGTCTGTGCAGTGACAGAAACCTGGTTCAAGGCTCCTGAGAGCACCCCAGCACTATCAGGTTTTACCTCTTATCATGCGTTCCGGCCCCAAAATCCGGACAATACCAAGAAAGGAGGGGGGGTATCCATATTCATCAAGGACACCCACACCTCAAGACTGGTGGCAATGCACGATGCATCGGAGACCATCCAGGTGCAATTAACCATAGGCAAGACTGCTCTGCAAATTGTAGCATGTTACAGGCCACCCTCACAAACTCAGGAACCTCACATGGCCTTCCTGAAAACACTAGAGGGGATAAATGTATCACAAAACACCATCATACTAGGTGACTTCAATTACCCTAATATAGACTGGGAACACTACTCAAGCCCAAACACCCTAGCCCAAAAGTTCCTGGAATTCATAAACTCAAATGCCATGGAACAACTAGTCACCATCCCCACAAGAGGAGAAAACATACTTGATCTCATCATCACGAACATGGGAGCACAATGTTCAACACCGGAAGTATACCCCTCACTGGTGAGATCAGATCACAAACTAATCTCGCTGGAGGTCCTCATCCCACCGCACCTGAAATAAAAAAGACCACAGTAAAGAACTTCTCGAAAGCCGACTTCACACTTCTAAAGACTAGTGTGGTCTCCTTTAAGGCCCCCAAGCCGGCGGAAAACAGTACTCAAGCCGCTGAATCACTTACAAATGCCTTCTACCAGCACCTGCAGGACTGCATGGATAAGGCAATCCCAAGCAAAACAAAGACTCTTTGTACCAAAGGCAAGCGTCCAGTCTGGTGGACCCCAGCCATAAACAAACTCTACAACAAAAGGAGGAAGCTACTACAAGATAGAGCAAAATCCTTAAAAGGTAAGACACCCTTGATCACTATAAGTAAAAAACTAAGAGCTCTCATAAAATCATCCAAAGCAAATTTTGAGAGAAAAATAGCTAAAGACTCAAAAGACAATCATAAGGCCTTCTTTAGCTATGTTAGAAACCTGGGAGGAAACTCCCAGATATGCTCAGAACTAGTTCAAAATGATGTGAAGATTACTGATCCTACAGACATTGCCAACATACTGGCTGACAGGTTCAGTGCAAACTTCTCCCCTCCCCAAAAGGAGAGATATCTATACCAGCGATTGCAGCCCCCAAACATCTCCAACGCCCAAGTGAGAACTGCTCTCTCCAAAGCAAAAAACACAGCATCCATGGGACCTGATGGTGTCCCCGGCTGTGTGCTCCACGAACTCAACGAGGAATTAAACCCACAGCTAGGACAGCTGTTTAATCATAGTCTTACTTCTGGATACGTACCCAGGGAGTGGCGCACTGCAACTGTGGTCCCACTTCACAAAGGCGGTGCCTCCACCGACCCTGGAAATTACCGGCCCATTAGCTTGACAAGCCTTATCTGCAAAGCCATGGAGAGGATCATAATGGACCTCATAAATAAAGACATAGGGAATTTGCAGACTTTGGATCCATCCCAGTTTGGCTTTGTCAAAGGCAGATCATGCCTTCTAAACTTGGTTGACTTTTTCGAAACAGTCACCAAAGCCATTGATGAGGAAAGGCAGTCCATACAGCCTACCTCGATCTGGCAAAGGCCTTGATACAATACCCCACTCGGGTATCATTGAAAAACTCATCAGCTTAAATGTTAACCCATACATCACAAGATGGGTTGCAAACTGGCTGAGTGACAGAACCCACAGGGTCAGAGTTGCTGGCGCCATGTCAGACTCAAAGCCTGTCACAAGTGGTGTACCACAGGGCTCAGTCCTGGGCCCACTCTTGTTTGGCATCTACTTTTCCGAAGTACAAGCAAACACAGGAGGGTTATGGCTGACAAAGTTTGCAGATGACTGCAAACTGGGCCATAGTAGAAAACACATCTGACACAGATATCCTTCAGAAGGGTCTCACAGAAACGGATAACTGGTGCCAGAGCCATGGCCTAAAGTTAAATGCCAAAAATGCATAGTCATACCCTTCGGGAAAAACAAGGTTACCCCTAGCTACCAAATAGGTGGCAATCCACTGAGCACAGAAGAAGTTATCAGGGACCTGGGGACCCAGGTTGATAGTAGTCTGTCATTCGACACCCATGTAGCTAAAGTAGTTAGGAAGACCTTCTACATTGCCCACCTTATCATGAAGGGATTCTCATCTAGATCAAGGGAGGTCATAGTCTCCCTATACTCATCACTCATCAGACCAATGATTGAGTACAATGCCCCATTCGAATGTATCTGACCCGACACTTGCAGCAGCTGGAGAGGCCACAAAAGTTCCTCACCAAAAGGATAAAGGGTCTCAAACATCTGTCCTATGCTGCCCGACTGAAAGAACTCCAGCTCTATTCAGTCGCTTACCGCTTGCTCAGAGGTGACCTTTGCCTAACATACAAGGCCATGTCAAACCCAGATTTGATGAATATGCTTCACCTCAAAAAATCTAGATCCGTCAGAGCCACAAGGGCGGGAGACTTAAACCTCGACACGGTTATTAATAGGACGTGCTGGAGGGATAGATTCATCACCCAAAGACTCCCTATGCTGTGGAATAAAATCCCGGTATATGTGAGGCAGAGCACCTCGCTAGCCTTGTTCAAGAGAAATCTTGACCAATGGATGGGAGATCGCAGATATACCCCAGGGATTACCTCAGTGTCACTGCTCGACAGAGGCACAGCAAAATAATGGGTATAGTTCCCCATACTAAAGGGGTGGCGTAAGCCACAAAACTATGGGCTAGGCTTGTAAATGCCCTCGGGCAGATAGCCTAGTATGAACCTATGAACCTATGAAGATGGTAACCATCTTCTGAGGGCTACAGAGTACATGAGGGTATCTGCAGGATTTAAACTTGGCTTTATCTTTTAGTTGCCCTAAGCTAGATTGACGACAAAAAGAAAGACCTAATAAGAAAAGATTCGAAATATAGCAAATTAACTTCAGTGCTAAAACCAGTGATAATTCTTTACCATGTGCCTTTTTTCAAGGTAGTCATGGAGAATTTTAGTCACAATATTGAATGAATTATCATTGAAAAAGATACTGCAAGCATGAGACCTGAAGCCTGACACTGAGAGAAGACTAGATTAATGTAAGTAGTATCTGACAGAAGAGTGATGCATTACATAGGGCCTTTTCACAAGCTACCCAGCTAGTGGCTCACTTGTGGTATAATGCTCATTGATTCTGCCAATATATTTCAGGTGCCTCATTTATCTAATTCAGGGTCATAGAAACCAGAGTCTCTTCTAGCAAGCAATGGGCATAAGGCAGGGAAATAACTGGTGGAATAATATTCCACCATGAAAAATATGTGCAGCCACATAAAAACTCACACACACACACACACAAACACACACACACACACACACACACACACACACACACACACACACACACACACACAAAAACACAAACCATGGGACAGTTTTTTAAAATCATCAAGCCACCTACCCACATACCTTTAGAATTTAGGGAAGAGAACACGCAAACACTGCAAAGGAAGCATCCTAACAAAGAAATGAACTAATCAGCTAAGTGTTATGATGGAAAGGTTCATAGGCTAGACTATCAAGCTTTTGACCTACTGGCTTTCAGGAAGCTTGACTGGCATGACCTCATCCTCATACTGATATTTTCTACTCCCGCATATATATTTCTCAGGAATATATTGAAGGACTTCTACTAATTGTAAGGGAAAGTTTTCCCATAATCATGAAAGTCATCTTATTATGTAGTCACATTTTGTTTCTGTTACTGATATTTAATTTTATAGGTTCACAGGTTCATAGGTTGTTAGCAGACAGGTAGCTAAGGATTTGTAGTGGGGTTAGTTAGGATAATACTTTTCTTATTAACAGCCTCTATCCATAAGGGACATGGGGTCAGATTGGGGGTAAATTTACAATTTCTCATCCAATTGTCAAGGTTTCATTTGAATAGGGTCAGGGATGAACTCTGCTTTAAATGGATGGGGAGACTTCCATAGTGCTTGGATCCTTTGAAATATACATCTGTCTCTCCAGCATGTTCTGTTTATGTCACAAGCAATGTTTAGATCCCTGGATCTAGTGCTTTCGGTGCTGTTTGTTTTGTGCATGTGTGGCAGATTCATTAGGACTGGGTCTGAGGAAGCCCTATAAGCCAGGCAAAGATCCCCTCTCAGCAGGCTGTAGGAAAATGAATACATAGACAGAGCCTTTAAGCAATCAGTTTAGGACAAGGTATTCATGCCCTGATTTCCCCTTGTGGGAAACCTTTGTTGGCATTTCAACTACTGCAAGTGACTGGTTAAAAGCATGCCAAAGGGGGCACTGTATTCAATGATAGCTCTGATAAGGGCCAAGTAGAGTGGTACAATAACTTCCTTGGTCCTGGTTGCCGTATCCTTACCTATAAGTTGGGTGACATAGAATGAATTTCTTATTATCTTAGCTACATGTTGCTCAAAGGCCAGATTGCTCTCTGCACATATTCCCAGATATGGGTCAACTCTCATGGGTATTTTATCAATGGAGTAATTATCTTGGGTTGACAGTTTCCCAAAGAGCATTTTAATGCATTTTTTGGCACTGAGCTTTGGGCCATGGTTGGGCACCAGTCATATGTCTGTGTTAAACCCACTTGCAAGATGTTTGTGTCCTGGGGTAATCTAGAACAGCTCCCAATGTACCATCATCTGACATTTTTAGCATTTATTTTGTCAGTCTGTTATTAACTACTCAGCACTGAGTTCCAGGAGTAGTCTTTCAAGGAGAACTACAAGAGACATTGCTTTGTAGGCCTGTCAGAGTTCATGTCTTGGTAACCTATAGGAAACAGAATAAAATGAGAGCTTCTGAAGCCTTCTTGAATAATTTAGGACTTCCAGTCCCATGACCTTTCTAATTATGAATTATTGTAACTGCGCAGGTTCTTTCAGGTGTCCTACTCAAAAGCTGCAAAATGCCGTACTGTATTCTGCAATGGGTCTGATCAGTGAGGTGTAAAGTAATACAGTTATCTTCCTGGAGTGACTAGACATGTCCTTTATAATTAGGTTGGCTACAGAATATGCTTTTCAGGCTCTGGTAGACACACACTGGTCAAAGTTAAATTGAAACTCTACATATTGCAGTGTCAATGGCTTAACTGGTATCCCACTTGCCTTTGGAGCTGGAATATAAGAGGGCTGTGGGTTCGATTTTCACCCCAGTTGCTTTAAGTAATTTCCAATACTGAAACTGCAGTGCATCGTAAAGCGGGTACTGCATTCCAGAGTGTGCTGTCCTTTAGATGAGGCCCCATCTGTCTGAACTAGTGGCAGCTCATGTAGATGTAAATGGATCCATGACACTTATCAAAAAAAAAGGAGGGAAGTTCTGTGGTGCCCTGGCCAAATTTCCCCTAGTCATTATGAATCCTACCTTGGGTCTCCCCTGAAAATAAACTGCTTGCCTACTGACACTAACCTGGTCATAAAAACATAAAATATGTAAAAGTCCATTAGTATTCAAAACTTACAAATAAACAATATTGTGAATAACCATTAAAATAAAAGCTGACACCTCAGTTTATACACTTTGCAATTAAAAGCTGTAACTGAAACACAGATTATGTCCAGGATTCAGAAAAATTATCCCCATCTGTGCTATTTGAGCAATGTCTCAGAACATAGTAGCGTGACAGTGATAATCTGTGATTCAGAGACATGAAAAAGTTGCAGTGAGCAACATCTCATTAGCAGCTCATTATCATGTATCTGATTCACTTTGTTATCAAACCTAACAGTGCTAGTGTCCCCCCAGCCAGACATGCAGCACAATTACACAGCCATCTTCAAATTTGAATTGCCATACAGCACTATTCTGATGACAATGACATTTCTGTGGAAGTGAACATTATTAATTTGTATAAGTTGCACCCCCGGACTGCTACATTTACTTGTGGCCTTCTCCATTATGACTGCTGTAGCACCACTGTCCACTGCCTTTGCACCACTGTAGAAGTATAGCAGTTTCTGAATTGCTTAGGTTCCAAAGTGCAAATATTCAGAAATGCACACACATTTCTCTCCACAGCTGCATGTGTATAGAATTACTATATTTAAATAAGGAGTGTGGGAAGGGGCAATGCCTATCACATGGGTGATGTGAGGGGCTTGTCCATTGCTAAAAAGACTTTTGGAGGAGTATTTGCTGTATATGAATTGTTCTATTAAATTGTCAACAAATAGTAAATAAATAAATATAGTGTTCACTTTTTAGGTACAATTGTTATTAAAAATGAAACAGGAGGATTTGGAAATAGACTTTTTAAGAAGCCTTGTTATAATAATAATTTTGCCCACATCAACAGTGGACATCCTAAGCAATGAAATGTAATATTATTAGACATCTGACCCTTACGGTCAGTAGGCTGACCACACGAGATGTTGAGTTTGAACATCAAATGGAATTTTTGGTAGAAATGCTTTTAAATAGATTTTATCCATTAAAGATCACTGAATTGATTGAATTGGTGAAGCAAAGCAGAGTGATAAATATCCTGCTGTTTTATATGACAGTAATTCAAATAGGGGGCAGGCGAAGGAGAAGATGAACATTATGAGACTGTGGGTGAACTTATTGTTGATGGACATGTTATTAAATTGTGATCAGAAGTAACCAGAAGATTATATAGGCAAACCAGTTATTGAGAGACATGGTTGACAGGAGCCCCATGCTTTTTAGTTAAATGAGGCATACTATAAAGAATTTATTGGAGAATTGTATTTATACTGAAAAAGAAAGATTTCTTAGAATACAGAATGTACAAGTGTGGTGGTTGGAAGTGTTGAAAAATATAAATGTAGAGGTTGTTAAGTGGTGTAAATATATGGCTGACAGTCAATATGTTTTGCATACAACCACAAGGCATTTTAAATGCTGTTTATGTGGCCACATGTTTATGATGTACTGCATTTTGTGGAGTAAAGATGGGAATACAGCTGAGTGAGAGTGTTTCAGATATTTTTTACTGATTAAAAAGGATGAAAGGAATAGTATAATGCCCTTTATATAGGCACACTATTAAATGCATTCATTTAAGTGATTTTTGCTTGGGACAGTTTGTCTGGGGAAAAAGGTGGGGATATCGAATTAGCCATAAACAATAAGGAAGTTTACTTGCAGTTGAAATTGGTCTCTAAAATTCATCCAGGTTTGCAACTGAAACCAAGCCAAGACCAGAAATAACAAATATGCCCCCCCCCCAATACAACATAGTATGAACAGACAGTTAGATCTTTAAGAACACCCTAGAATTAACCCAACACAGTCAAAATCCCCTAAAATTTCAAAATGTCGAAATTCTTATTATTCACCTCAAACTCAACAACAGTAAATCCATCTGCTTAATAGGCCTTTACATCCCCAAAGGAAATAATCTAGCTGCAGCTGAAGAATGTCTACAGTGGATACACAACAACTTAAGGAAACAGACTATAATCATAGGCAACATAAACATTGTCTGGAGACATATAAACAATATTGCACCAACCTTCTCCTTAAAACTTCTTTTTCAAGGGGGAAACCCCCAGTTGCACCCCTACACCCTCCGAATTTTTATATACCAACTGAGAGATTGCCATACAGCGGATAAAAAGGAATATTCAGAGAAATGGCATCTCAGACTTAGTATATGTAGGTTCATTCTTTCAGCCATTCAGTATTCTCATTTCAGGACTCATTCAAGTGGGTCCCAATATTTCAAATGGCTACCACACACACACACACACACACACACACACACACACACACACACACACTCTTGCACATAGAAAAATAACTGCAAAAAACTTAAATGAATATGTGAATGTAAAATTAAATAACAAAAAACTATTGGATACAACAATCCAACTAAATATTAAATAGTTATATCTCAAAAGTATCATAACAGTTATATGAAAGATTAAACTTGCACTTTTCTACAATTGTCATTATATATTTAATGGTGGAATCATTTAAATGATTTCACCATTTATTTTGTAATCATGATTTTTGTCTTTTTTTTGCTAAGTTTTATAATGCTACATTTACTTGCTCAAAGGACCTTAACCTAGTATGTGATTTCATCAGAAATAGCTGGAGAGACAGATTTGTGTCACAGGCGTTGCCCCACTTTTGGAACAAGCTTCCTATTCATGTTAAACAAAGCCCCTTGTTGGCCCTGTTTAAGCGTAATTTGGACAATTGGATGGGTAACTGGAACTTCACCTCAGGGGTTCCACCTATGTCCCTCTTGGACAGGGGCAATAGGTGCTGATTTTAGTGTCTGCTTAAACCAGACACCCTTGGGAACACAGGTGGAACTTGACTAGGCTTGTAAGGGCCCTGGGGGCTGTTAGCCTAGTAGCCTCCTATGATCCTATGATCCTATGAAGTTGTTACTATTTTACCAGGTAATTATGTTACCTAGTTGGCAAATAACATGTTTGATTATCCATGGTTCACTTCTCACTTTTATATCTTAGAAGAATAGTCCAATAGTTTCAGTACATAGCTTGTGGGACCTCACTGGTAACTTTTGTTGGGACTGACAGTAACCCCACCCTTGTTGTGTCCCATTGCTTAACCATTGTTTTGTTAATTGAATTGCATGCAGACTGCTGTTTAATTATTAATTTATTCCCTTATATGGAATAGTTAAAAAAGCCTTAGCAAGGTCAAGATAAGCAATACACACTCTAAGCTGATCATCAAGTGCTGATGGTACTTCAAAAAATGCCACCAGATTCAACAGGCAAGCTCTCCCCCTTAACACACCCAATTGTTCCATATCTGATAGAAGTGGGCCCCTATGTAGTTTTGGATAAGTTCCATTATGTGTATTTCCATGATTTAATATAGAGTACTGACCAGGCTGATAAGTATAAAATTATTTGAGTGTGATATATTCCCCAGAGAGAAATAGGTACTGCTACAGCCTGTCTTTATAGGTCAGGGCTGTCATCCTGTTCTGACATTTGTTGTCTCTATGCAGCTGACAATCAGCTATCCCTGGGACCTTTCCTTGTCCACCAGGTCTGCTGAACCTCACTGCCACCACTGGATTTACTCTGACCCATGTTTGGGGGAGTGAGGAGTCTGGGAATCCTGGGAAGCACTTTTTCTTTTTAAGGTGTATGCCCCCCCGTGCACCCTCCTTCAGTCCAAAGGAGTGGTGTGCAATGAGTTTGCAGCATATTATCCACACTTCCACTTATGACTCAGTCAAAGCCCCACCACCCCTTGTAGATAGTACTTCCCATGTGTTCCCAGCCTCCACTAGGGATCAACCTCTGACATGTGCTTGAGCATACATCCTCCTCATGATCAGGCACTCTTGGGTTACCTAAGCGATAGTCAGGGCTTTATTCATCTCTACTACCAATGAGAATTCCACATTCTAACATCTTGTTTAACTTAATTGATAGAAGTTAGTTAGGTTTCCTTTGAGTCTATATAGCAAACCACCAATTATGTTGTCTGGTCCCAGAAAACATGATTTTTTTTTTAATTTTATTGTCACAGCAGTTATCGAGGTTATAGTTATAGAAGGGTTATCTCCCCCCTTTTCTTTAGATTACCTAATATTTTTTGCTTACGGTGAATTTTCACAAAACATTTCTACAAGAACATTCATTATTTACTATGGATTCGTGATCATTGTTTACAACATTTTCCATTCACATTTTCTTCCTTTCATTTTTGTGATGTAATATGAGAATACCAGTACTGCTTTCATCCTTTCAGAACAAGTTGAGTCTAAAGGCAGGTATGGGATATTTAATAAGAAAATATAGTAATTTCTGTACTAACGCTAGACCTGCTTTTTCAAGTCGGGTACTTTTTTTATCAATCCGTGACATGACTCCAGCTGCTCAGTAATGCTCCTATTGCTCCTAATTAGCTAGCAGCCAGCATCATCTCCTGCTCTATTGTACTTCTGAGTATTACTGACACTTTTCTCAGAGAATAATTACTGGCATAGCATAACAACTTATTATTATATAACATTCTGCAAGTAAACTTCCTAAGTGTGTACATAAATCAGAATAGTTAATGAGGATATCACTGCTATGGTTAAGCTCAGTATTCAAGTTATTTCTGAAGTATTGTGACTGTATTGATACATTGTGAATGTTTTACAAGTCCTAGCTTCCCACAATACAGATGGTCTCATATATGAAAGAAGTACAAATGGGTAAAGAATATTGTTTCTTATATTCACTGCCAATTTCACCTAGTGGCATTACTTAGTGGTCTGAATGTGTTAATTTGCATGCAGTTTTCTCCTCAGTGCCTTTAAGCTCCGTTGTTTCTAACGTATCTTCAGAAGTAATTACACTCTGCACCAGTATAGTTTCAATACATTTTATTTTTGCCAAAATGCATTCTTGTCTCAGTACTTCCATTACATCTGTTATAATTTCAGACTTCACTGCACCCATTTCTATCACTTTAATAGTATTAATATGAAACTCATTTTGTTTTTTGTTAAACTAGATGTAAATTTATTTCAATATCCTTATTTTTCCTTTTACATACTGCGGTGGTGGTGCTGCGGTAGCGTTGTCGCCTCATAGTAAGTCGCTGTCCGGTTCGATTCTCAGCTAGAGCGTCTTCTGTGTGGAGACATGCGTGAATGGGCATACCTTCGTTGAAGGTTGTGCGTCAGACCTGGCAAGTCGGCACGTCAAAATCTACTGCCAATCATTAGTAGACCGGAGTTCCGCTAAGGCGACCCCTAACCGGGAAAATCCAAAAGACACAACAACAACAACATATCTTTGAAAAATGGTTCCCGCAAGCAGATATTTTAGAAAACTGATTAAAACCAGAACATTACTTCCTGTCATACCTGTAACCACACCCAAGATGAAGTTTGAATTTCAATTATATCATTATTTGTGTGCAACCCATGGCTCAGTTTCTTGTTTTCATTAAAATTAATAGTCATGTGGCTCTGTTTCATGCCCTGCAATGTTGCAATGTATTCTCACTCTATTTCTCATGTATGCCTTTTTAAATAACTTACATTTTACTTTGTATTTAGCAACTTCCTATGCTTTGCATATATCTATATATATATATATATATATATATATATATATATATATATATATATATATATAAGCACTTTACTATCTCGAAATACTGAAATCTCGAATTTCAGTATCTTGAGAGACGAAAATGCCAAACGTGCAGTTGAGTGAAACTGCACTTGATAGAATTCAAAGTGTCGAATTTGCGGTTATGTTGGTGTGGTATGTGGGATTTGCTGTGTTTGTAAGGTGCGGTGTGCTGCAGGATATGGTTTGCCTGTCGTTATGTGGATATATGTGGAGATTCAGGTAAGTGCTGTTTTTGTACGGGTTTTGGGTAGGGATTTGAGGGTATGTGAGTGTGTTGGGAAGTTTTAGGTGTAGGTTAGGATAGGTAGGTAAGAGTGTGAGTGTGTAAGTGTTGAGAGTGGTGGTGTTTGTACGTATGTGGTGTGTGTTTCTGCAAGGGGAATATAGAGTATGTAGTGGTGGGTTTATAGTGTCTTTGTCTTTTTAGTGCGACCTCGGAGTTAGTATATAAGTAGCGGGGGGTGCAGCCCCACACATGGTGGGTGCAGGGGAGCTTGCCCCTCTGCTTATATGTAGGGTAGGTATGTGTATTTGTGTCATGGTGTTTGTGTGTGTTTTGTTGGTTTGTTGTAGTGTGGGGAAGAAGGTTTATGTATGTTTGTTTGTGTGGTGGAGGGTGTATTTAAAACTCGCGATTTCGAATTTCGCACTTTTGGGGTTTCGATATTGTGAATGTTCAGCTTTATAGTCTCGAGATACTGACATTCGAGATTTCAGTATTTCGAGATTATAAAGTGAATCCATATATATATATATACATATATATATATATATATATATATATATATATATATGTGTGTGTGTGTGTATCGTACTACAGTGGGGAAAAGGTATATTTCCTTATCCCCTTGGTAAACTGATTTTCACGAAAGTGCACTTTCGATTAAGTGCACTTCCACTAAAAGTGGGTCTCGGGTTTCTCTTGTTCGAAGAAGTGTGTTTTCAAACAAGAGAAGTAGACCCATATATATATATATATATATATATATATATATATATATATATATATATATATATATATATATATATATATATATAGACACAGCTTTTGATAAAGTTAAATTTGTTTTCCTTAAAATTCCACTTGTTTCAGCACTTCTTACACCACAAACTATTCTGTCACTTATTACTGAGTCATGCAGCTCACCAGATTCAGTCTTTGCATTCATTTCTGAACTTCTTTCACACTGCTACTAGTTCGTCTTTGTCCTCTTCAAGAAAAGTAAGAGTAAGGACTTTCAAGTTTTCCTTTCTAGCAGCATGCAGAAGTCTGGCACACTGCATCATCATCTTCGTCATCACCCACTTTTTCCCATTTTCTACTTGGAATTGGGATGTTGCATCAACTGTCTCCCTTTCTCTCAGTTTAGTGCTACTTTCTTCGACTGTCATGCCTGACTGTTGCAGTTCTTCTATCACTCAATCCATACGTCTCTTTGCTCTTCCTCTTACCTTCTCCTCTCTGTCCCAAATCTTCTTTGCTAGATTGTTTTATGTTTACATACATATGTGCCCAAATCACTGTAATCTGTTCTCTTTGACCTTCTTTGCAAATGGAGCTACTTGGATGTCTGCTCTGATATTCTCATTTCTTCATTTGTCCCACAGTGTGTATTCAACCACTCATCTCAAGCACTTCATCTTCATCACCTCTACGTTCCTCAACTGCTCTGCCTTCACTACTTAGGCTTCTGTACTATAGAGTAGTACTGGTTACATTGCTGTTTTATACACCTTACTTTTCATTTTCTTTGGCATCCTTTTGTCACACACTACCCCTGATACTCTGTGCCACTTGGCTGCAGCCCCTCTGATTGTAGCTTTGACATTGTCTTTCAGACTTCTCTTTTCATCAACCACCCCACCAGACACTTGAAGCTGTTAATCTGTTCCACTGTTTTCCCTTCTATCTCAGTCTCAACTTCTTCTGATTTCTCCTATTTGCTGACATTAAAACTGTCTTATTTGCACTCAGTTTTATCCCATGTTTCTACAGTTTCACATTTAATTCCCCTATCATTTGCTGACGTTCCTGTTCAGATACTGCCTTTAATGCCACATCATCTCTATAGAGCAACTTTGTTGATCTCTCTCCTCTGACATGTTTGCTAGTGTAGTCCATCACCAGTATAACAGCAGTGGGCTCAGAGCTGAACCCTAATGCACACCCGCTCCAACTGAGAATCCCTCTGTGATTCTGAACACTGTTTCTACTTGTGTCATCGAATCCTTATACATAGCCTGTGCTAGTTTCTGGGACTTAAAATTACAAAAAAGACTGCCAAAATAAGCTGTTTTGGACCCTTGTCATGTGCTTTCTCTAAGTCTAGGAATGTCCACTTGGACTCCTTCCTCATCTCTAGCTTCTTCTCAACTATCTGTCTCACTACAAACATCAGGTCAGTCGTGCAGTATCCTAATCTGAATCCAAATTGCTCAACTCCCATCTTATTTTCTACTGCTATGTATATTTATTTATCTGTCATTCTGTCCAGAAAGTTCATGCAGTGTGGCAGAAGTTTGATACCTCTATAATTCTCAAAGTTGTGAATGTCCCCTGGTTGTTATACAGTAGCACTAGTATGCTTACTTTCTAGTCATTTGGGGTACACCTTTCTCTGCATAGTGCTGTGAGAGCTGCAGCCATTTCTCCCCTAACACACCCAACATCTTGATCATATCTGTTGTGACCTCATATGAGCTAGCTGCTTTCCCTGAGTTCATTTTTCTTAGCGCTGTTCTTACTTCTTCTAGGGTGGACTACTCTTCCTCTTTCATTACAGGCTGTGTATTTGACAGTGCAGCTTCTGCTAATTTTCTTCATTCATAAACAGTTGGAAGTATTCCTTTCAGCTTCCTATGATGTGCTGTGGATATCCTGTTACATGTTGGCCACTCTTATATTGTGATCATGTGACTGTCTGAAGAGTATCTTCTTTATCTTTCTGTCTTTACCTTTCAACCTGATAGAGGTCCTTTGTGCCGTCTACTTTGTCCCCTTCCAGAAGCTGGTAGAGTGCCTCTGATATCTTGTGCTTTGCTATTGCAACTGCTCTGCCTCTTTGTTAGCCAAGCAGTATTCTTTCTTAGTCTGGTCCATCTTTTCCATCTCACACTTTTTCCTGCACTTCTTCTTTCTTTTGATGACTTCCTGGACTTCTGTGTACCACCACCAACTACTTTATGTACTTTATTTCCATGTCTGGGTCACCTGCATATCTGTTCTATAGTCCTCACACATGCTGTTTTGAGGGGTTGTCATTCTTCCTCTTCAGCTCCACTTATATCCTATTCTTCCTGAGTTGCTAGAGTCCCGAGTGTTTCCTTGAATTCTTCTGTTTTCTCGCCAGTCAACTTCCAAGTCTTCAGCCTAGTCTATGTTGAGTTTAGAGCCTTCCCTAAACACTGCTTGCTGCTAATTGTGGGAACCAGTGATTTATGCTGTGGGCCAGCTATTTCACTGGAGGATGACTTTGCAATCATTGATTCTACCCCAATGCCCTTTCTTTACCAGAAGGATGTCTACCTGAGTTGCATGTTGGCCACTCTTGTACGTGATCTTGTGACTGTGACTGTTGCAGACCCATGTGTTGGTCACACCATCAAGCCATTTGTCAGACAAAAGTCTAGAATGACCTCCTTTATTTCTGTTGCAGCACCCTTGTGGACCCAGGCAGTCCTTATATCCTGTCTGTCAAGATCTGTGCATTTGCATCCCAATTATCATCACCAACTCATGTTGTCCTGCTTTATCTCGTAGATCCTGCAACTACTGCCTAAATACACTCTTTTCTTTGCTGTCACAAACCTGCTGTACAGCATAGGCTGAGATTATGAATAGTGCCCTATCCTTACACTGGAGTCTAACTGACATGAGCCTGTCATAAGTTCTGATGACATTCCTCACTTTCTTCTGAAGCCTCTCTTTCACCACAGTTCCCATACTGTTTCTTGCCTGTCCTTCCCCTGGTTAGTAGACTCTGGATCATAAGCAAACAGCTTTTCTGAACTACTCTTCCATCTTGTCTGCAGTATACAGAGGATGTCCAGTTTACTCCTAACCATCATGTCATCCACGTCCAAGATGTATCTTGGCAGCAAATCTATACTGAGCACAGCAATCCTTAGTTCATAGCTGGCAGGTTTAACTCAGCTTTCACTGAACAGAGATATCCCAGGTAACCCAAGCTAGGCAACTGGACACTGGCCAGCAAGTAGCTAATTGACCCAGGGCTGATGAGCTTTCTGGTGGGCACACAATGGCCAGGAGAGGCACATAGACCCCTCCCACTGTTAGCATGGTCTTGGACACTTGATGGAACAGACTCTGTCCTCAACCCACTTATCACTGGCAAACACCCATACACATTTTGGTGGCATTACTTCAGTGATGTCATGTGTCTTCCACTTTGTTCCCTGTACAGCAACATAGATTCGTCATTTGTTCCATACCAACTATAGCTGATCTACATACCTTGGTGATGGGATTATATGGCATAATTCCACAAGATGGTTTAGCATGGGGGTATTATTAAACAATATTATGGTAATGAGTTCTATATTCACCGTAGATACACTTGCTCATCTGTATTTATTTTTCCATTTAATTTCATATGTGCAGTCATCCACAGTATTCAACATCCTACATATAAAATGTGCATATATACATACCCTTGGCAATTAATTTTAAATACAAGGTTTCAATGTTTGTTTGTTTTTCACTAAAGCACTGTTAGTAAACAATGATCTGGGAGAAGTATACATTAGTGTAATGTTGCCTTATGCCACAGGCACATGGTTGATGTAGAATTTCACTTTGTTTTTCTGGTGTATGTATATCTCTCCTGTTTTTGATGATGTGCTATATCTTGGTTCATGTCTCCTATACAGCAATACTCTGCAATTTCTTGTGAAGTAACATTAGGTGCCCTTTTCAACTGACTTATTTCATTATATGACCCAGTTTTATAAGGTGAAGTAACATGGCAGCATTACTATATAGGGGAGGAGTTGGTGTAATGGTTAAGATCTTTACCTAAAAGATGCAAGTTATAGCTATTGATTCTAAACTCTGGTTATTGGCTAGGCTTGTAATATTCTGCAAACTGATAGCCTAGTATTTGCTTATTATGGATTTGCAGGCTGTCATATCAGTTAAGGTACTTACTTCACAGACAAGAGATAGAGTCTGATCTTCAGAAAGGGAAATTGGCTAGACTCAAAATGATCCACAAGGGCAGATTGCCTAGTACTTAACAAATGAACCTTTAAAGCCCTACTATACTGAACTCCATATGCTTCGTAGACAAACTGGTTCATTTTGTATATTTCACTCTTTGGTCTTATGTGTACAATTACTCATGGTACAGAGCATTCTACATATGAATTGTGACCATACATGCAGGGGCGGCCCGTGCTATTGGACTGCTGGACTGCAGCCCCCTCAACTGTAAAATAAGAAAAATAAAGAAATAAAAATTTAAAAAATTGCGGACTTTCGCGCATGCGCACTAGTCCGGACTGCTGAGACAGTCTGGAGCATGCGCAGATTGTCTCAGCAGCAGTCCTGACTGGGAAACATGAAGAACGGCGCTCCCAGCTCCCAGAAGTCTATGCAGTTTTGGTGTGGATGTGCTCAGGTTTTCGTACTTTACTCAGACAGGGATTTGGATTTATGCTGGTTATTGCGACAGGGAAAGATCTACTACAGGTAAGTGTGGACAGGGATGTATGGTGGTTTGCTACAAGGTGTGTGTGTGTGTGTGTGTGTGTGTGTGTGTGTGTGTGTGTGTGTGTGTGTGTGTGTGTCTGTGTGTGTGTGTGAGTGTGTGTGTGTGTCTGTGTGTCTGTGTGAAAATGCCCCAGGTGCAATATACTGGTGGTTAGACTCATGGTGGTGTGGTAGGGAATACCTCAGGCTTGAACCCTGTACCTTGTATGCAGGTGTTAAAGAGGTGAATTCCCTACCCACCACCATTTGTAAAAAATAATTGCAGATTTTTGCCTCATATTTGATCTGATCTGTTCCTCATAATATCTGTGGTTTGTAAATGTTGCAATGCTTGATATTTGATGGTGCAGTGGTAGCATTGTTGCCTCACAGCTGCAGGTTCTCAGGTTTGATTCTTGGCTGGGGTGCTGTCTTTGTGGGGTCTGTATCTTCTCCCTGTGTTTTTGTGGGTTTGCTTTTGTGCCCTACCATGTTACAAAGACATGTCTGCATTATTTCTTCCTGGGCCTCTGCTAAAAATTGTTTTTTTGTTCCAAGTCAGACTGTCCTGATTAACAAATGTTAAATAAAATTGACAGGCATTTGAACTTCAGACTTCAGGTTTCTGAATGTTTAATTCCTTACATATTTGATGGTGCAGTGGCATTATTATTGCCTCACAGCTATAGGTTTTCTGGTTTGATTCTTGGCTGGGGTGCCTTCTATGTGGAGTCTGCATCTTATCCCTGTGTTTGTGTGGATTTACTCTGGTGTCCTGCCATTTGACAAAGACATGTGTCTACAGTATTTCTCCCTGGGCCTCTGCTGAAAATTGTTTTTGTTCCGTCAGAAGTAAAATTGACAGGCATTTGAATTTCAGACTTCATATTCTTCAGAAAATACATAGTAAAACAACGTTTTATTCTAGCAATAAATATATAGTAACACAACCTTTTATTATAGCAATTTTCTAAGTTTATAAGATGACTATTTGAAATTTGTCCTTATTTTTGGGTCTGTATTACCCTGTTATTGGCTTTGTCCAGGTTTTTTGTTCTAAGGTTGACAGCTATGGCAAGAACTGAATTTACTGAATATGTTTGAGGGCTGTATTTTCTCATTACTGTGCTTGTCCAGGTGTTTTGTGCTAAGAAGTTGACAGCTATGGTGAGAACTGAATTAATTAAATGATAGCCATTTAAGTTTCAGTCTTCCTCTCTTTCACAAAGCAGCTGATTTGGTGTAGTGGTATGTTGCTCTGACTGTTTTGCACAGGGACCTTGGCAGTAAAATGTATGGTGGTAACACAGCATTTTTCTTTCACAAAGCAGGTGATTTGGCATAGTAGTATGTTGTTCTGACTCTTTTGCACAGGGACCTTGGCAGCAAAATGTATGGTGGTAACACAGTATTTTATTCTAGCAGTTTTCCAAGATTATACAAGCAATGTTTAATGTGTCCCTGTTTTTTGCCCTTTTGAACCACCCCAATAAATTTGCCTTTTTCCAGATTTCTTGTGCTGCGAAGTTGAGATGCAGTTGAGTATTGAGTAGATTTTACAAGGAGCTGAGAGCTGCAGGGGAAGAAATGTTTAGTGCTGATTATGCTAAGTCAGCTCACATTGCTAATAGCACAACAGGTTGTGTTCTTGCTTTTGATGCAGACGGTTGTTGGTTCTACTCCCATAAGGGGTGAATGCTGCCGTACTGAAAGTTAAGATACTAACTATGAGCCTGTTATCAGTTTGACATCCATTTCCTATTGCAATATTACTAGCTTATTTTTAATGTAATTTAGGCAATTTATTCCTCAGGGGCATCAGACACTTTATTTTTCGATGAAACCATGAAATATAAAGGTGATTGCTAGCAACAACCTCTTCATTACAGATTTATTTAATGTGGAATTATTTAGATGACTTTTTTACTACTTCAGAGATTGTGCATATTTACTGATAATGGTAGACTGTAGAATTGTGCATATTTACTGATAATAGTGGACTGTAGAAGTTTGAGTAGACTTTTATGATAAAAATGTTCTGAATTGGGCAGTTTTGTCGTTTTGTTTCATTGTTTACTGGAAAAATGTTCAAAGCAATAGGAAGGTGTATCAAAGAGCACATATATGTTTCATATGCTAGGGGCCTATGATTTGAAAACAGCCCAGAATTAATCTTTATCTGCCACGGGTAAAATGTATTTTCTTTGAATGTGGGTTTCAATGTTGTTTCAATGAATGTGAATTTCAATGGCAGAGAAGTTTTAATGCCAAGTTTTTTTAGCAGATGTCTTAGTGTTTGTGCTGTAAAATGCAAAATAAAACTTTCAAATGAAGTTCAAATCATCATAGACGTAAATCAGTATGCACATTAGTGTTTATGGTAAATGGAGTGAAATAGCCAAGTAATGGATCATTGGAATGGCTGCAGGGGGAGGCTCCATTCGACCATGGTTTTGTGAGGGGGAAGGGCGGCAAACTTAGACAGCCCCAGCTGAACCATACCTCCCAACTGTCCAGATTTTCAAAGAATGAATAGATTTTTTGCTTCTTATTTTTGGTTTGTTCCTCATAAAATTTGTGGTTTTCTGGCAAATCATTTAGGAATTAAGTCACTAAATAATGACAGACTGGGTTTCAGACTTCATAACCATCAGAAAAATGCATGCTAAAGTAAGACCTGTTCTATCAACTGTCAGAGTTTATACAAGAGCAATTTTTAGTACTGTTTATATGTTCCCCCAATATATTTGGCCTTGTCCAGATTCATTTCATTAACAGGTTGAGAGGTACATGCAAATAAATTGCTTTGTAGAATTAGGCATAGCCAAACCTCTCAACTGTCCCTGATTTTGGCTCAAAATGTTGCTCTTCCCCTAATGATCCCTCCGCAAAATAGGAATTTTGGAAGAAAACATGGAGGGTTTATAATTAAGAAATAACTGTAATAATCAGTTAGATTACTTTTATTTCAGAAATGCATGTAGATTCTTTTATTTTGTCAGCTGCTCAAGTTAGCAGTACTAATATTAAAGTATCCCTTCTTTGACAGGTTCCCAGCTGTATTGTGTTGCTATTTTATATTTTTAGATCACATTTTTGGTCCATTTTTCATAAAATTGTGTTTTTTTTGGCAAATTAGTGACAAATCATTAAAGACTGAAGTTAGAAAATAATGACAGACATTTGAGTATCAGATTTCATATCATTGAAAAAATTCATACTAATGCAAGACCTCTATTATCTTTCTAAGTTTATAAGAGAAATATTTTAAAAATTGTCCTTATTTTTGGGCCTTTGTCCCATTTCTTTATATGGCTTTGTCCAGATTTCTTGCTCTGAGGTTGAGAGGTATGACAAATGTGTCAGGGCCATCACAAGTCAGCCAGGGACATTTCAAACTGTGACATACTTGTTGTACCCCACTCCCCCATGTAGTGACTCTGGATGTGTCGAAGCAAGGCAAGGAGTAGTTATGCAGTGTAAATGTGCAGAGTATCCCCGCATCCAAGGTAAACACAAGTACTAGAGTGGCTTTTCATCTGTCCTTGATTTTTACAGAATGGTCTGGTTTCTGTCATATTTTTTGTACTGCTGATTTATGCTTATTACTCAAAGTGCCTGTTGCTCTGTGTTTAAGTAGCAATACCTTAATGACCATTAGGTAAGCTTGGCTGAGATTGCAAGATGCAAGTAAGCTTTAATAAGCATACTGTTAAAGAATTGCCAACATTGAAAGCCTTTCTGTTGCCATGTAGAGAATACTTAACTAGATAATGTATAAGCCTTGGGTATTGAAATGCATATGCCAATATTTGTAATAAAGGACAGGATTACATTATTTTAAGAGTCTCATTACACTTGGAGACTTCCAGTCATCTCTGCAGGCTTTACCCGTAAACAGAATCCAATCATGTGGTCCATAACCTGTAGAGTAATCCTTTTAAGCAATGTATCTTGAGCTTATTTCTTGTTTGCTTTTTATTTTTTACTTTGATCATGTTTTCCCTATGAAACAAGTAGATGTCAGGCAACAGGTCTTTTTTTTGGATGAGGAACATTTTTACAAGTGGGGGCATCAGAGATTTCTACTTTCAGCATGTTAATTGGTACTTTAATAAAGCTGGATATAAATTATAATTAGAACTGTAGTGCAAGAAGTGGTTTGAGTTGAGTGCTGCTTGTTTTTCTTATACTTGATTTTGACTGGCATTCCATTAATGCATTTAAAAAAAGTAATTTATTTTTTCATGCCTCACAACCTTTTATGTTTCCATCTAGATATTAAGCTGTCATGCAGCCAATGCATTGAAATATTTTTATTCTTCTTCACTTCATTTTGTCTTGATTGGACTCCATAATGACGGTTTGGCACCCAGGGCAGTATATTTAGTTTCTGTGGTTTTGAGCATAGCTCCTCCCCTTTCTAGCTGGCTGCACCCCTTCCCATTGACCCCACCTATTCAGCTGTCTCCTGCAGCCCCCCTTTGATTTGAAGTCACCAGCCACCACTGCATACATGTGGTCAAAGCAGAAGAAAGAAAAGAAAGGAAAATACTTCCTTATTAACTTTATTTAACATATTCATTAGCTTGGACATTTGTATGTAATAGCTGTGTTTTTCAAAATATTTATTAATAAGTTTAACAGCCACCGCTCATAGACATTGTCAGTTGCATTGTCATTTAATTGAAAAGATGATACATTTTGTGGCATGATTCTGCTCTACTTGTTATATGTAATATATATATATATATATATATATATATATATATATATATATATATATATCTTTGAGACTGTCTTGCCATTTTCTATAACAAGTTGTCTATACTCAAGGCAACAAGACAGTCAGAAGGAAAGGAAATTTTAATCTGATATGTGACAAGAGTAGAAAGTCTGATGTATTGAGTGAGAGACAAGAAATGGGAGAATACAAAAAGGAATACAGAAAGAAAAAGAATACAGTCTTTAACAACATTACAGAATAGAGTACATTGATACAGACTGAGAAATGTAAAGGATCATACCAGAGAGGGAGAGAAAACAAAGGAAGAGCAATATTTAAGAAGACAAGGAAATGGAACTGCAGAAACAATAGTAACTTATATGCTAAAAGTTCATAGATGTTTACTGTGTTAATGACTACAAGGGTCTTTTTAAGCCCAGCCATGCATCCTAAATGTTTGACAAGTTCTGATACTCTTGATAAGTGTAAACAGGAGCTTGGGAGATGAAACATTTACAAGCAGGGACCTGAGAAATTAACCATTTACAGGCTACCTGTGTCCATTAGAAACACAGGTGCCAAACTAGAGATGAATTTCCTTTTCTTCATCCAGTTGTCGAAGTTACACTTGAATTGAGTTAGCGAGGAACTTTGCTTCACATGGATGGGGAGCCTGTTCCAGAGAAAGGGTAGTCTCTGAAATAGATACTTATCTATTCAGTAGGTTCTACTTATACCATAGGCAAGGTTTGATTAAGTCTTTAAAATGGTCAATTCTGGTGCTGTTTGTTTTTTGGATAAGCAGGAAGTCCATCAAAGTGGGGTCTGACAATGCCTTGTATGTCAGGCATAGATCTCCCTTCAACAACCTGTAGGAGACAAGACTACAGGGATAGGGCCTTGAGGGCATCTATATCACATAGTTGAAGTTTAATAACTTTGAACACGGAATGTTCAAACCATCCTGTTTGAAGTTAAAAAACTTTGACTATGGATAAAAAACAAAAAAAAAAAAAGAAAACAAAATAAACTGTTGTAAGCAGGGGGGCAAGCCACCCTGGACCCCCCACACCCCCCGCTACTTAAATAAACCAACTTCGATATCACACCACAATGAACAAAACAAAAACCTCCCCTTATGGAGATTTCCATTGAAACGCTTGAACTTCTGCAAATTCGAACTTATGGTCTCAACCATATGAGGTTCGAACTTGCAGAAGTTTGACTATCTGATAGGAACCCCCTTGAGGCAGTCTGCATAGAACATGTTACTTACGCCCTGTATTCTTTTAGCTAGGAACCTCTGTGAACATTCCACTTCTTGGATATGCCTGGCTAAGTACATACCAAAAGGTGAACTGTACTTAATGATAGATCTCATGAATGACAAATACAGTGGAACAATAACATCCTTGGACCTAGATGCCATACCTTTGTAAGTTGCACAACATAGAATGACTTCCTCACTACTTTAGATACATGCTCTGCTGATTGTTTCTCAGCTGCTCCATTCTCTGTCTATGACTGTAGATCCTGGACCCTCCCGCCTTATCTATTAATCATACTTATTTCTAAGCCCTATCACCTCCTCTACTATCCACACTTTTGTTTTTCCTAACTCCCGCACCTGACTTCTGTTCTTCACCTCCCTAGCTCCTATAGCCTTCTGAACCTTATGCATCACAATTAGGATAACCAATAACTTTCCTGGTACGTCTGTTACCTCCCCCCACCCCTGACTGTATTAATTCATTACCTTTCGCCCCTCCCCTCCCCTCCCTGCCCTCTATTCTCCCTAAATCCATAAATAGCCCTAGTCTGGCGTTGCGCCATCTTTAATACCCTAATATTGCCTCTGGCTGCTGTCCGCTCCTGGCCCGGCGTCTTTTCCTCTGGTAAGTAGTGCTCAGTAGTTAACTATTCATTACGTGCTAATTATCTGACTATTGCTTTTTACTGTGTGCCTAGTAACATAGACTGCTCCGCAGTTGTATTGGAGTATGCAGACTGTTCTAGTTAATTAGAAACAGCAATGTACTGTTTGTTTTAGTAAGCTGATTATTGATGACCACGCAGTACTTAGTCTCCCACGTGGCACCATATAGGATATAGCGCTGCATCAGCTGCCAGGATTACCTTAGTATCGGCTACCTAAATTACTGCTGTTTGGACTACTCTTTCAATGCAAAGTGAATATTGAATGCTTGTTATAAAGTAGCTCCGAAGGTATTTCTTCAACTGCTGATGAAGACCTAAATGTAACAAAAGTGTTTGAGTCGCCAGACAAATGTTTGCAACTGCTGCATAAATAGTGGAATCGCTGGCTACATTTTATATGTCTTACTTTCATGACTGGCATACTTATTGAATGATAAGGTTAGGATTGTTATGCTTACTTTGTAGACACAAAAGACGCACACTTCTTTAGGGCTAAAACGACTTCCGTTTAGCCGTTTTATACTAAGCGTTAACCAGTAACAGCTTTTATTTACACTGAGTGCTGGTTAAATCCCTAGCTTTAGCGATCGATTCAAGACCTGCTCTGAAACTAGTGTTCCCCTTAATTTGTAGCCGTTATTAGGCTATGTAGTAATTTGTAGCTACCTTTGCTTGTGGGCTAACTTAGACTACTGTATGTCTTTTGAGATACGTTGTGCAGGCTGTAGCTACTGGACTGCTTGTCGGAAGCCATAGCTGTTATCTCTTGAAGCTGGTTCCTTTCGAGGGTGTACAAAGGCTGACGGTATTATTCAGAATACTTTTTGCAACTTGCAATTACTGATTGCAGGTCGCGTTCTCTGGGAACTACTTGAGCCGCATTTTGAGCCAGTTCCGGTTTGTGTGTAAATCGGAAGCTTCAAACTGGCTTTAATATCTATACATAGTTATTTTCTTGCTCTGTAATTTGCAGCCAGTAACTACTGGACTACAAACAAGAGGTTCCAACCTAATACAGGGTCCCACTATCCACAGTAACTCCATGGCCATTAACAGCTCGAGGCACACGTGGATGTTTCTAAATGCATGAGGAAACGCTATAATTATTGCACCGCCTGCCTGTGCTCTGGCCTTTAGGATCTTTGAATCCTACTAACCGTCTGTTTACCCCTTTTTCAATACTAATTGCGACTGTGGAACTGTAAGGCTGCATTTAGGGTTATTTTTAGTGGGTAAAAACACTTATTTGTCCATATTAGTCTCTGTTGATTTTAATCTTAACTGCTACAAGGGACACCATAGGCATTATTCCCTTAGGTTGTGCCTCCTCCTTCTGAAACCTAGTGTAGACTATGAGCTAGCCTACCCTGGCACTAGCTCTCACCAGTGATTATACATAGATTTGCACTAGCTCTCACCAGTGATTATACATAGAAGTGCTGTTATCTTTATCTGCATTTTTCTGTTTGACTGTACTGTATCTAATGTATTGTTTTCCATATGCTTTTAGATGTGATTACATCTTTAATCGAATTTGCTATATGTTGGTCTACTTAGCCTATAGAGTATAACCTTTAGACTAAACTAATATTACAGAAGATAAGGGCTCATATGAGACTGACAGCTTCTAGTATTAACATGTGGATGTATATTGTGTAACAGTTTTTTTTTGTTACAACTATTGTCCTAGTTTACTGTTGTCTATGCTATTTCTTGCTGCTCACCACTACTGTTGTCTGTCTCTCTCTCTCCCACAAGTACCCTGCTCTTCACTGTATTGATCCAGCCTATGATTTGAGAGCTACATACCTACCATCAAAGGACCTGTGGTTTCATCTCACTGCCTCTCCTACCTGCTCCCTCTCTCAAGAAAATAAGAAAGTATGTTCTATGTCCTGCCTGTATTGCATACTACCGTTCACTCTTGATCCAGGGGTTCTAAAGCACGCTCTGAGCCCGGTCAGCCAGCAGCCTCCCCCCCCCAACTAGCTATCTTGTTGACCTTACTCCTACACCTCCTTTAGTCCCCTCTCTCTAACTTATCTCCTTCCATATTCAGCTACAGCCTACCCCCCCCTTTTCTGTAACTGCTTGTAATACTAGCTTTGCCCTATAGGAGGCACCTCTTACCCTTCCTATATTTTTATTTTTTCTGCTTTTCCATTGCTATTCTGCTTTTTTATGCTACACTTCTTTCACCTTAAATTACTCTACACTTCAAACTTTACCCTAACCTGTTATACCTGCCTGTTTTCTAACTGACTACTACCTGTTCTCTGCTTCCTCTTACCTAGCTATCATTAACTTACCTTTAATACTCAGCTCTGCTGATTGTTTCTCAGCTGCTCCATTCTCTGTTTTAACCCGCTCCGTTCGCCCTTCGGGCTCACTCCGCTCCCCTACCCTACCCCCAATTCCCACCCACCCCCAGTGGTCCTAAACTTATACTTCACTAACCACTCCCTCATCCCATTTCTTCCTATCATACTCCTCATCATCACCTAACCACACCCTTAACTCTCTCTCCCAATTAGCACTAGTAAACTCTTTCTTCAAACCACTCCCTCAACATCCCTACCTTACTCTACTCTACCTCCTATCTAAGCCCTTGATACTTCCTCATCCACTTAACCTATAACCTACTAAACCTCCTCATCCACTCTCCTTTCCTTACAACTTCATTTACTAACACTTTTACTCCCTACTTAAATCCTAGTACTATGGCACCATCTAAGAAAACTATATTCACCATTGTTTTATTTCTAACTACCACACTAGCCTTTCTCACCATACCTTACTCTCTTACCTCCTACGAACATCTTTCACTGTCTGAACAGAACCATTGCAGCCAACAGACTTTACCATCTTTTATCACCTTTTTCCTGAACCATAGTAACATAACCTGTTTCTCTAACTATATACTACCAAAATTCCACAGAGCAACCCACATTATTTACTTCCCTACCAAAAAGACTTTTAATAACCTCTATAAACTCCTAAAATCTCTACTATACCCCCAGCAACACCCCCTCCTAGACGGTGACATTCATCCAAACCCTGGCCCCTTTACTGACTCCCCCACTAACTCTACCAATGTTACAGGACCTATACTTTCTACAATTACAAATCCATCTAACTCCCTTCTGATAGCTCACCTTAACATTAGAAGCATTAACAATAAAATCTCCCACCTGCATGCTCTCCTTGACATCAACTCATTTGACATTCTATGTCTTACAGAAACCTGGCTAAAACCAACTACTCCAGACCAGGAAATTAGCCCTCCTGGCTATAACATCCTCAGAAATGACCGTAAAATAAAAAAAGGTGGGGGGTTAGCCATTCTCTATAAATCTAATCTCCAAATTTCCCCCATAAATGTGCTTCCATCATTAGGCTCTAAATCTGAAACCCTATCTATTAAACTCCAAATCAATAACTCCAAATCCATCTATATAATCTGCATGTATCTACCTCCAGGTAATAACACTCATTCTCTAGAGAACCTGCTGAGTCACCTCTCTGCCCAACTACCCCAGGAGACCATTGTACTTGGTGACGTTAACATAGACTGGTCCACTTGTAGTTCTCTAAACCCTACCAACCACATAAACCTCTTTGGATTCTCCCAATTAATAACAACTCCTACAAGAATCCATAAACCTAGTAACAAGGAAAGTACTCTGGACTGGATTCTTATAAATAGATACCCTGAATCTTATACTCCAGGAACCCTTCCAGATGATATCAGTGACCACATACTTACCTACGTTATTAGACAAAAAGTTCATATTGCAACTACTCACAATCTCAAAACCTACCGCTTAAAAGATTCTTTAATCCAGACAGCTTCATAACCGAATTGCAAGCATGTGACTGGTCACCACTAACCTATCTAGAACTAGACGAAGCTGTCACCTATTTTAATACAAACTTTCTTCAAATCCTAGACTCCCATGCACCTTACTGCTCCACTAGAATAAAAACCAAATCTGCCCCTTGGCTTACAAAACAAACTAGGCAAAAGATACTCCTTAGAAATAAAATCTGGGCCAAATGGAGATCTACCAAATGCACATCAACCCACCTCCAATTTAAACAACTAAGAAATACCACCAAAAAGGATATTCTTAGAGACAAAAAGGATTTCTTTCTACACCTTCAACAAACCAATCAACAAACCCCACAAAAATTCTGGTCTGGGATAAATAAACTTCTTCAGCCAGGTCACACTACTACTCCAGACCCTACCGGTTTCAACAATAGCAACTCCAACCTAATCCCCAATGCCTTTAATAACTATTTCACAGATGCCATTCAACCCCTAGCCAATTCTTTACCATCTCCCACTGATACCCAACCTAATAACTGCAATACTTCTTTACCCACCTTTCAAATACAACCTGCATCTACTTCTCTCATCTGTAAGCTTCTTCAAAAATTGAAACCTTGTACCCCTTCTGCTGACCATCTCCCATCTGAATACCTACAAATTGCCGCAAAAGCCATAGATTATCCCATCTCAATCCTTATTAACAGAACTATCTCTGAGGGCAAAATCCCTGCTTTATGGAAAATATCCCATATCATCCCTCTGCATAAAGGAGGACCATCTACTGAGCTCTCTAACTTTCGCCCTATTGCTCTACTCTCCCCATTAGCTAAGATAATGGAAAAATGTAATCACAATCAACTGCTTAACCACTTACTACAAAATAACCTACTGGCAAACTGCCAACATGGCTTCAGGCCATTCCATAGCACATCTACTGCTCTTTTATCCTTTACTGACACTATATATAAAAATCGTAACAATAACTCATTCTCCTCTGCTCTATTCATTGACCTGTCAAAAGCCTTTGACATGGTTAATCATAATCTACTATTAAACAGTCAAAACGAGCTAACAAACTTGTAAAAAATAGTAACAGGCAACCTTATGTTCGGATAGTCAATTCTAACCACAGGAAAACAGATTCCAAATTTCTTCTTTAACGTAAAAGTTTTTTATTTTTCAAAAAGACAACGTTTTCGCCGTGACCCCTGTCACAGCTTCCTCAGAAGAAGACAAATTAAAACAGCTAAACAAGTCTGTTTAAATACTCACTTACAGGAAGTGACACATAATTGTATATCCTGCACAAATTTATATTAATAAAAAGTTTTTGTTACTACAATCTGTTGTAAATAGTAGTACAATCACTGTTAAATTACTAACAAGTACATATAAGTATTGTGTAAAAAGAACATATTATAAATACCCTAAACTAATAAATATATACTGTTACATTATGAGTGTTACATAATATACTTAAAAAATTTTTAAAAAAATTTTATTAAGAGAACTACCTAAAATAGCTCTTTAACTTGAGAATACAGGAAATATTACAATTCTCATTGAGACCTTCTGGTTTAAATGCATCTAAATTCAACTGCCATGTTAGTTCGACACATTCAATAATCTACTATTAAACAAACTAAAGGCTCACTCCCTCAATGCTCAAGCCATACAATGGTTTAGGTCTTATCTGGAAAATAGACAACAAGCAGTACTTTGGCATAACAATCTGTCTTCACTACTTCCAGTAAATATTGGAGTACCCCAGGGCTCTATCCTAGGTCCCCTACTCTTCTCCTTATTTATTAATAACTTACACATGAACTTACCCCAAGCCACCTGCATTCAATATGCTGATGACTCCACTTTAATCTGCACAGCCAAGAATATATCCTCTCTCCACTCCCTTACCCAAACTGTTTTTCAGAACGTGGAAAACTGGTTTATGCAACACTGCCTCCTCCTTAATCCCAAAAAAACAAAACTACTGCTTTTTACTCCTACTCATAAATCACCCATTCCTTCCTTCTCTTTAACCTCTAACAATGGTACCAACATCAACCCAGAGACTACAACCCGCCTACTAGGTGTAACTATTGATAACCATCTCAACTACGATGAACACATAAACTCTACTATAAAGTCTGTTTACAGAAAACTTGGCACCTTCTATAGAATAAAACCATTCCTTACCGCTCCTGCAAGGAAAGCAATTGCCCAAACCCACCTTATCTCTACCCTCTTCTATGCCTCTGTTATATATACCAACCTATCCAATAATAACCTTTCCAAACTCTCCACCTGTTATAACAGTATAGCTAGATTCATCACATGTTCCCCTTTAAAACTCACCACTGCCTTAACCTCAAACAACTTGGATGGCTAGAACTGAAAAACCAGATACTCTTTCAACAATTACTTATCATACACAAGACCCTGTATCACCCTAACAATACCCCTATCCTCACTCATCTAATTACACCTTACACTAATCTAGCTACACTACGCTCTGCTAACAAGCTTCTAGTTTCCTCTAATAAAGCCAACAACAAAGCCGGAGATTCACTTTTCTCAAACACGGCAGGAAAATTCTGGAATCAGCTTCCTGCTGAATTATCTACACTTGCTTCTTCTTCTCTTTTTAAAAAACATCTTAAAGAACATCTGACAGCCCATTGGCTTTGTCCATGCACTAACCCTGACTGACTTCTTTTTTCCCCTTCTATTCTTAACCTATCCCTCCTCCTTTTACCAGTACTTCCATATCCTACTACTACTCTTCCTCTTTAATTACATAATGACACATATATTCTCTTTCCTATAAGTATGACTTGCTCATACCACTTAGTGTGATTTTTAGAATTGTTTTTAGTTTAGTTTTTTTTTTTTATAGAATGTTTTAATTTCCACTAATACTGTTACTTCACAAATGTATTATTATAACTGTTCACTTGACCATTGCTACCTCTGTATTTATTCTTAATAGTTCTATGTATTGTTAACTGTCTTAATATTCAAGTATGGAGCTTTTCTCCCCGGGCCTCTACTGAAAATGGACATATATCCAGTTAGACTAGCCCGGTCAACAAATGTAAAATAAAATAAAATAAATAAAATGCTGCTAAAAGGCTAGAGTACTGTCTATGTATATCTCCAAGTCCCTGACTTAAAAACCTCCTTTAGTGGAGGACCATGGGATAAGTGCAAATGACCCCTTCAGGACATCAAGTATTTCAGTTACATGGCTTCTGAATGTCCATGCCTTTTTTACCTTTTTAGTCTTTATGGTAACATTCAAGCCCATAAAGCCAAACCCCACTAGTTGTGGACATGCATGTTTTGGCCTTTATACTGCCTTCGTTAGCACAGCATAAGTGGAGAGTTTTATATATATATATATATATATATATATATATATATATATATATATATATATATAATTAAATATTGTTTAGAGGAAATAAGATATTCATAAAGGATGGTGACAATTTTGTATTAGAAAATGATCTGACAGAGCCTCATTTTTATAATATTATGTACAGAATGGAAGACTTGTGACTGACACATCAAAACAGAAGAATAAGATGAACAGTGTTAAGAGGGGGTGAAATATAGGGAAGAATTGCTCTTGTATGAAGAAAAATATATACACACAGGACACACAACACAAGAGGATTTATGGTTTACTAATACAATGTATGGAATACAAGCATATTATGCTTTTTTATGCCATTATTTTCTTTAATTAAAATATACTTGAATTAAAAGTGAACTTTGCTAATCAAATGATCATAAATAATTTACACATTTTAGCACTATTATCATTTAATTCATCCTGTTCTGTTCTCCCATTTTGTGTACAAAAAAGGTGGTATGTGAAGAAGTGTTTGAGAAGAAGGCAAGAAGGAGATGATCTAAGTTTAAGAATATGGGGCGAAAACGTAAAAGGAATAAGAGAGACAAATGAAAGTGATAGAATACAAGTTAATAAATGGGAAAATGGGTAGAAAAGGAGGAAATTGAAAGTGAGACCAGTTACAGACATGGGAGTGGATGGGCAAGCAAAATTTACATATTTTATATTTTTATATTATAGAAAAATGGATTCTAAAGATTGGATTGATACATAACTGGGAGAGATGATATTATCTATATTCACTTATTTAGTCAAACTGCGATATTCAGAAGACACAATTCAGATTGAAATTTTATGTGCATTATGTTTTTTTTTTCCTCCTTGTCTTTCTTTTTTTCTTCCTGCAGCTCACACTTTCCTTTTGAATCTTTTTGGTCCTTACTCAAGATCTTAAATTATACACATCTTTTACTTTAATATTTTTTGACGAGACAGATTTTGGTCCTCATGCTATTCAATGTTCATAGAGGAATTCATTTTCATAAGACAAAATGGATATGCATTAAATTTTGTTAAATAGGTGAAAGAAAAATGAAGAAACAGGTAAGATAGGAAAATATTAAACAGAATTAAAGACTTGGTTGGAGTATTCAGAAAATGATAAAAATAAACCAAAATGTCTTTGGTGGCTGAGTAAAAGCAAGCAATCAAAAAAGCCCTCAGTCCACCAGGAATGAGTCATCTTCAGTTTTATTACACAGTTTAATCCACACAGTACAAAAGACAATCA
This sequence comes from Protopterus annectens, assembly GCF_019279795.1. Classification (NCBI taxonomy): domain Eukaryota; kingdom Metazoa; phylum Chordata; order Ceratodontiformes; family Protopteridae; genus Protopterus; species Protopterus annectens. The sequence continues at coordinate 922,743,050 of NC_056747.1, forward strand.
GAATAAAGTAGTTTATAATGTGGAGATAAAAGCACTTAATAAAACTGAAAAAGGACCAGCTAGTAATGGATTGCAGTCACTTCCACAGCAGAATTGCATGAAAGTACAGTTAAGAATTGCTTAGAGTCAGACTTAGAAACAGGGTAGCTTAACCTGGGACTCTACATAGTTAAACTCAGAAATTTAAGTTTCCAATATGAGGAGTCATTGCTTATACATTAGTATTTTTGTTATAAGCATATTTATAGATGTGTTATGTAAGGTCTATCATTTAATTAAAGACCATCAACTACACCTAAGCAAGGAGAGACTAGATATCAAACTTGAGAATTCTGTAACAATTTCATTTCATAGATTTTCACAAGCCAAGAAAAAAATTGAAACTTAAATATATCATTGACATTCAATTCAAAAAGCATAAATGTTTTAAACACTAGTATTTATAATGATTGATTTCCTAGATGAATACGGCAAAAGTGGCATTTCTACAGGGAACACATTTGTTGGAGAGTTGCATTTCTATGTTTGGCTACAAAAAAGTATACAATTCTAGCAAGCTTGTCTTTTAAAGGAAAGCAAAGAGGAGTAACTGTACTGTGTAAAAAACTGTCCAATAGTACCTACATTTATTTTCTCATTTAATAATACAAAAAGAATGTTCATCATGGTGGTAGTAGAATACCAAAATAGTGAAGTTAGATTTTGAGAAAACGTTTGATCCCTTAAGCTAGGAATATCTTTTAAGGTACTTGTTAACTTCCAAATCCGTAAATTTTTTGTTCTTAAAAACATTATATAATAACACAGGTCCATATGTTAAAACAGAACAGAATTCATCAGAAAGTTATAAATTATGGGAATAAAACAATCTTGTCCATTTTCACCTTTGCTGTTTATACTAAAAATATAAAAGACATACATTAATACACTAAATTAATTTAAAATACTTCTACTTCCAGATGATATTTTAATAATGTTGCCAGACCTGAACACCCTAATTATAAAACTTGGCTTTACAACATCTATAGCAATTTCAAACCTTAAATTTTATGCATAAAATAAAATTGACTTTGATTACTTCATGAGTTCATAGGTTAGTACTAAGCTATCTGCCCTTATGGGCCATTTTAAGCCTAGTCAAACTTTTCATCTCAAAGTTAAGAATCAAACCCTGTACCCTGTGTTATGAGGTAAACAACTTAGCCATTATGCCAACTCTCAACTTCAAACACTGACCGCCTAATAGTCACTAAGTATCAGTTTAACTGGACTTATAAACAAAATGCATAGAAATAGAACTACCAATAAATGTTGAAAGCATCATAAAAATAACCATGATAACATCATAAAATATTACAAATAAATTATTTTAATTATTTGGTCCCTTTAGAGCAGACCAGTGGCTTCCAGTGGTGCCTCTCCTTGCTCCTCCTTGCACTCAGACACTGCAAGTCACTTCTGACTCAGACAACACCTAAATGAAAATCCTCTCATTGCCTGAGAGAAGATTTATGCATCCCAGTATAACACCACACTTAAAGCGAAAGGGATTTTTATTTTTATACCATATCCATTTCACCACCTCAATTCCCAACATACAATGATGTAATATCTATGTGGAATAAGGAAATTTTTACATCTGAAGACAGACTGACTTTGATTAAAATGATATTATGACCTAACATTCTATACATAATACCAATCACATCTTTTAGGCCAAGGAAGGAATAAATTAAAGACATCAATACATCAATAGGCTCCTTTTATAATTTTTGTGTCACCCTAACAAACAAGCACATCCTCATATATATATATATATATATATATATATATATATATATATATATATATATATTTCTTGGGATAATTAGGTCATTGGCTTCCCTGGTATCAAATTATTTTAATACTGAATTCAAGTATTAAGATAGTAGTTTCATTGTGTACTAGAATTATTTAAAAAACACTTTGGCTTTAATAATAATTTTAAAATAAATTATAAATCATTACATATTGTTGATAATAATATGTTATGGGTCTTAAACTGCTAGTCTTTCTTTTAAATTCCCAACCTATCAGAATCTGGCTACATAAATATTATTTAAAAAACATTTTCATTTATAAACATCCTATATAAAGACATTGATATTTTCTATATTTCCTTTTTTTGGTGTTTAAATCTGTCCATTGAATTTTGTGTAACATAGAAAGGAATTAGAATGTTATTCATCAGCATAAATTAATTACAGAGTAACAAGAAAAAAATTCCTATATATGTATGTGTGTGTGTATGTGTGCGTGTGTGTGTGTGTGTATATATATATATATATATATATATATATATATATATATATACATATATATATATATATATGGGTCTAGGACTATTCACTGAAAGCACATTTCACTGAAAGTCAAATGACTGTGCACAAATCACTGAAAGCACAATTCACTGAAAACACAATTCACTGAAAGTTATATATGGCCTTTTCCCCACGGTAGTGCGACCCTGGAGTTAGTATATACAGGAAGGGGTGGTGTGGGGGGCATAGCCCCCCACATAATTTGGATATATACTATGTTCAGAAAAGAGTAACTTATTGTTATTGCAAGTATCCATGTATATAGTTAAAAATATTTAAAACAGATGGGGGGCTTCACCCCCCCACACACACCCTCCAAAGTGGGGGTCGTGCCCCCACACCCCCCTTACTATATATACTAACTCCAGGGTTGCACTACAGTGGGGAAAAGGCCATATATAACTTTCAGTGAATTGTGTTTTCAGTGAATTGAGCTTTCAGTGAATTGTGCACATCAAATGTGTTTCACTGAAATGTGCTTTCAGTGAATAGTCCTAGACCTATATATATATATATATATATATATATATATATATATATATATATATAGTGTCTATATTACCATGTTGACAGGGCTGTTCATCGAATGCCCTTACGTCGACACATGTACACCGAAATACCCAAAATGTCGAATGGCCACAAAAGCGTTTTTTTTCCCCCGGGGAAAAAAATTCACTGGGTCAGCAAAAAACAAAACAAACTGACAGACACAATGAGGTGGAGGGCTACGCCTCCCACATCCCCATACTACATTGCCATAATATGGCAAATACCGACAACTGCTCATCGATTTTCTTTCCCTGGTGAAAAAAATTGCTTTTGTGGCCATTCGACATTTAGGTATTTCGGTGTACATCTGTCGACATATAGGCATTCAATGAACAGATTTGTCAACATGGCAATATATAACTGATATTTTTATGTATGTATATTATATATATATATTTGCAGTATCAGAGAAGCTGATCATTAAAATCTATACATTGTATACAGTATTCTGTTTTATACAATGACAAAGAATTTCAAACTGTGAAGTCAAGAGCAAGTAACTACTTATAATATGTAACTCAGAAGGATAAAATAGATATTTCAAGGTACAAAATGATAAATTGACTGTATTATACTGTATGCTAAGAGTATTAAAAGGATAGGCATTAAATAAAAACCTAGTAGAGTATAGGAATAACAACATTAATAATAATAAGGAGCTCTCCTGCATCACTAAAAGTGTATAATGCTGTTTATAAGAAGTATTAAGTTAAATTGATCTTTACATAATTCAATAAAACATGGACTGTATAGCATTGCTTAATCTTATAGGATGTCTTCAATTTATGATACAAATCTATGCTCTGGAATAATATGCTCTATAAAATATTAATGAAAAATTCTCGGGGATTTCATTAGCATAGGAAATCAGGATATGGATCCCAATAAAAAAAAAGAACAGTCCACTTCATTCTTTCTCTCGGATATCAATTTTTCATTTCTATACATTTCCTTCATTAGATTGAGGGATTCAGAAGAAAGCTGAAGTATGTATGTCGATTTCCACTGCTTAGTTATGGCCTTCTTAACCATGAAGACCATCAAATAAATAATGGAGTGCAGCATTCGTAGGAATGGTTGTCGATATTTCCTATTTATTTTACACCAGGGTTTACTGAAGAAGCAAATACATTAAAAATGGCAAATTGGAAAGAAAACATTTTTATTTGTTAGTTTAATTGTTTAAAAGAAAAACACTGTTATTCACAGAAAATATTACACAGCAATATTCTCTGAAACCAGAAGATTGACTGAACTGGTTATTAGTTCAGTGTTTGAGAAAATCCATCAATATAATAATACAAAATATATAAACCAAAGAGTCATTAAATTATCCTCTTATTAAATTACATAAAATTAGTGTTGACAAAATTTTCGTCTAATTCTCTCATATTTATACAAGATAATTTCATCTTATAAGATTGTTAGTCCAAGATTGCACTGGAAATTCTTAGAATAGACTTATTATACAAATTTTAATAAAATGGATATGAGTATAATTTTAAAATCAGATAGGAAAACATCTCTTTTATTCTGGAAGTCCTTTATAATGGAAATCTTAAAGAACATTTTTCACCCACATAAAAATAAAAAAATGATAAATGCAGAAAGTAATAGTTGTTGCAGATACAATACACAAATCAAAGCTAATTAGGTGCATAAATTATTTCACTGTGATCTATTTTAGAAATTCTGGAAAGATTGTCAGAGTTTTACTTAGGCAAACTAGCCTGATAGGTTCACCATATCAAAACAATTAATTTATTCATGCTGAATAAATTAATTGATTTGATACTGTGAACCTGTCACGCCAGTTTGCCTAAACAAAACTCAATGTGCCTTCTTCAGCTAAAGAACTGTGTGTCATCTATTAACAATAGAAAGGAAGGCAATAAGGAAAAATTGCAAAAGTCAAATCAACCAATTTTTTCTCAAAATATCAATATAACATACTGTATATAAACACAAGTCTAATACAATTGTTTTGAGAACTAATGGAAAATCTGTAAATTATAAGTTACTGAATAAATTAGCAACATTAAACAAATGGAAGAGAATACCTGATGGATTAATTCTCTAATTTGCTATTTGTGCGATAACAAATACAATAAACATTACTTTTTGCTGCAATAATATCTGACATGCATAGCAAAAGTGCAAATAGTTTATTTTATGCTCTGTGTGTGTGTGTGTGTGTGTGTGTGTGTGTGTGTGTGTGTGTGTGTGTGTGTGTGTGTATGTTTGTATATCACTTAGTTGGATAACTGAGTAGAGGGTTTTATAGTTTTTGCCAAGGTTTCTTGAAATCCAATTTATTATGTTTCACATTTGTAGAGCTCCTAATGTTTTCAACATAATGAATTTTATTTGTAAATTTGAATAAAGGTTTTACATACAAAGAAAAATCCTGGTGGTTAAAGTTGAATTATTTTTCCACTGGAATTTCACTTCTGTGCCTCTGGAAAAATATACATTTTTTTTCAAAGATCTATTCATTTCTGCACATTTTTTCCCAGGCCTATCATCATGTAGCATTTAGAGTTTTGTCAGAATGTTTCTGAAAGGAGAGACACACTGAGAATGATCATATAGCTTCCATGAGATGTTCACTGACACTTTTGCTAAATGTAATGTGTACCACATAATATGCAACTCTTTGTAGCTTAGTTATTAGCATATTTAAAGTTATATAACCACCCCAAAATAACTTCTTTTACAACTATCTACTAATTCTTCTTAGGAAGGAGCAAACCTTGTAGGTATACTAAGCAATGTAGACTAACACCCACTAGAGCAGGGATGTGCCCTGCTTTGCTCCCCTCCCAATCCATTTCTATGCATCCCCCATATACTCAAAATTAATCTTTTCTGTACCACACTCATAGACCTCATTTTCTGTCTAACCTCTTAAAGCTGCACAACACATTCAAATAAACACCTACCCTTAGTTCAGACATTCTACGGACATTTATATTCTACTCAGGACACACAAGTTCAAGTTAAAGCACATACACAGACCACTAAACACTAAATGCTGATCTACTACCGTAATATTTACTACCTCAGCTTAACCATACAATATTCATTCCCATATATTACATTCCACAACAGCCACTCTTCCCAACTCAAATACCATTAGTCTTACACTATTAAAATATATGCCTCTGGCAACACAACATATTTTCTCTATGGGACCTCACCTACTTGCATTTTCATTCTCAAATCACCCTTTTCTCTCCCTCCCACATCAATGGCATCACCTCTAAACACCACTTAGGTTCAAAAGTCCTCATACAGTCCAATGATAAGCTCATTATAATATGCATATCTTAATGTTAAAAGCATTAGAAATCTGGATTCACAGAATAAGCTCTTTTCTGAACCCCCCACTCCACTGACCTGCTTGCAATAACTAAGTCTTGGCTAAAGAATAACCATTATTATATACATCATTTCTTTCCTGGGTCTACGTATTCATGTGATGCCTAGCCAAGCACCAGACCTAGTGGTGGTGTTATACTACTGCTTAGATCTGCTATAATTTATTAACATCTCAGTTATTTCCCATGACAATGAATCCATCGACTCTGACCCCAACTGGTTACTAAATTTCCAGTCAAGTTCTTACAGCACCTATGCCTACCCATTGCCTATCTACCATCTCCTGCTTCACATTACACATTTAAAAATACTCTTGTTCATACTTTCTTACTGGAAAAGCTCACCCAGACAATGCTACAACTTGCTGTGAGGGAAAGGTTAGTTTGCTTTTGCTTTTTTGTATTTTGCATTACTTTTCTGCCTTCTTCTATTTTGTATGTTGTGATTTGTTTTCTTTACACTGTGTTCTCCTTGTATTCTGTTTTTAACTGCATATTAAAACTAGGAAACAGTCCACAGCTGTGTCTCTTGTGAGTCACACATAAATTTTCCCACTCTCCCAACCTGGTGCTTTTGTGTCATTAAACTCAAATGTCTTTCTAGTTGCCTGCCTCTTACATTAATTTGACCACATATCTCCTTTCCTCTCTCCTTTCATTGGCTGTTGTGAATAAACACAAACTTATCATTTTGTGAAATCACTTCCCTTCAATTATTTAAATTTATTGTCCATCCGACTGTATTCCATAAAGCCAGAATACAAAGTGCCCAGCCCCCTTTCAATCTGTCTTTCTCTTTTAAAATTAGTGGTTCTCTACTTAGACAGCTATAGCTTAAGTTACCCCCTCTTTCATATTTAACTGCATAATGCACACTGCAGTGCTTAGGATATTAACTATATTTTTCCATCTTATCTTTAAAATCTGCAGCATCTATTGCAAGACCACTAATTATTGGACAGCCCACATTCGGCCTCTCAGTAGTCATCTTGGGATTAGTGCTTCTGTTTTCTCCTAGTGAGAGAAGGAGCACAGGGGAGTTATTTTCTGGAGACTGCTGATCACCAGAAATCCTAATAACTGCTTCATATGTGACAGCTTGGAATTTGTGCTTATATGCTGCTCCTGGTAAGGTGAGAGAAGGAGCAGAGAGCATTGATTCCTGACTGTTTCTGGTTAGGCAGTGAGAGTCTTTGCTTGACATTCCTGATTGGTCTTGTTGCTATTCAAGTCACCTATCAGGAAAAGGCTACAACAAGCCTACAGACCCTGGCATCATCTGGGACAAGACTGTGGATAACCAAACAGGCTGTGGCCTGCTTCTCATCTTGGGAATGCTGCTAATATTTTGCTTCTGGTGACAGAAGAAGCAAAAAAGCACTGTATACTAGCAGAGTGAAGCTGTGGTTAGACCAGCACTAGTAGTTGCCAGGCAGTAACTATTCAAGCGACTCCCCAGTTTCCACGTTCTTAACAAACTCATTCTCTGTTTTCAGTAAGTACTGCTTGACTTGTTTCTAACTTCAGAATCTGTTTAAATACTTTATCCTTAAATTTTCAGGGTCCACTTATTAGTTCTCCTCAATTGTGTGGCATTGCCCATATAGACACAGTGGTCTACTTCAAATCATCAACTTACCACATCATAAAATCATACTTTATTGAGACATCACCAAAACTCCACAACATTGAACACCCAGAACATCAAAAACTAACCCTGGGACAAGAACCACTTACCCCCCCCCCCAAAAAAAACAGCCAAAACAAATCAAACCTACTGATGGGGGGGGGGCTCTACCCCACCCCCTCTAACTAAATATATCATCTCCGAGATCACAATGCAGTGGGGAAAGAGAATAGTTCACCATGTTGACCAAGTGGTTCTTTTCCCGGGGGTTAGTTTTTAATATCACGGGTGTTTGATGTTGAGCAGTTTCAGCGATGTCTCACTGAAGTGGGATTCAATGATGTGGTAAGTTGATGATCTGAAGTAGACCAAGACAGAGATACTTTGAGTGACATTTTTCCTGTAAAAGCACAATTGAAATTTTAGCAATATCTAGTTGCACACAGGACAACTAGTTTGCAGTGACAAGCACTGTCCCCAGAGTTGCAAACCAGATACTCCTGACATTGCTTTATATTCTCATTCCAACTGTCTAATTAATAAAGAGGTCTATTGCCATGAATATGAACTTTCCCACTAGCAATGTTAACAGCTTGGTGGATATGGGCAACCTGATGCACTACAAAAATCGCCTAATGTTTATTGACAAACAGTTAATTCTCAAACTGACATGGTATGTAAGAGATGTATTTACACAAAGTCACTGGAGGCAAAGCTCTCACATAAAAGTATTCCTAATGTTAATAAGGTTGTTAGTAGTACACATGCTGCATCCACCACACACAATTTAAAACAGATATACAGACCAACATATGCTGAGGCACTTATATTTAATCTATCTAAACCCCAAGGACCTCCTAGATGAAGTACACATAACAAATACCCTCAGCAGCCCTGAATAAACTCTTTCAAAACAACACTCACATCAACACACAGTCACATCTCATGGAGCCTCTGCTTCTAATCCCATAAGGCAAGCCACCATGCAATCCAACATTCTGGTCATTGGAGTCTCCATCATGAGACACACTGATGTCCCTCTCACCAGGTTGAGTAAGGAGAAAGTCACTGTCAGTTGCTTATCAGGGGCTAGGATCCACCACATTATGCATGCACTCAGGTCATTGGACCACAAGTACCAGTACGACTCAGTCAGAGTCCATGTGGGTGTAAATTACATGAGACTTACCTCCCTAGACTACATGAAGAGAAATCACTCTGACATCATGGAGCTCTCAGAATATGCATCCCAGTCTAGTATCAGCCTAGAAATAACCAGCATTTTACATTCTCCAAGGATGAGGCCACAATACAAACAAAAGATGAATGACTTTAATAATTGGCTTAGTTTCTAGTGTCATTCTAAGGAAGTGCAATATTTGCCAGCATGGAAGGAGATGATCAACAGACCACAATGCTTTGCCAGGGATGGTCTGCACATCTCCCCTCTAGGCTTTTGAATATTAGCTAAAACATTGTCTTCCCCACAGTTCCTTTTAGGCAATGCCAAACTAAAAGTACTTCTGACAGCAAGTCAAAAAAAAAAAAAATCTAAAGGTATTACTGCTCAATGATAGGAGTCTAAACAAAAAAACTTCACTCCCTAGAAGCTCTCTTCACTCTAGAGAATGCTGAATATGTGCAGTCACTGGGACATGGTTTAAAGCCACACAAAGCACACCGGCAGTGCAAGGTTATAATGCCTTCCACACATTTAGACCAGCTACTACAAAGACAGGGACTAAAGGTGGAGGTGTCTCGATTTACATCAAAAATAAATATACCTCAATGCTCGTCAAACAAGACAATGCATTCGAGCTACTGCATGTTCAAATTACCATAGGCAAACTCCAATATCACTTCCTCGCAAGCTACAGGTTCAACTCTATGACCCAGGAAACCCATACCATGTATTTAAACTTACTGGAAACACTCTCCTTCCACCCCAATACCATATTCATGGGCAACTTTAATTACTACACTATTAACTGGGAATTGTATACAATACCAAATGTACAGGCAGAGAGATTCCTGGATTTTGTAAACACAAACTCCTTGGACCAGATTGTCAATACACCAACCACTGATGCAACCATACTGGATCTGCTGCTCACCCCCTAGTGTAATGTCTTCTCTGTTAAGGTCTCCTTTGAAGTAAAAATAAAACCTGGACTCCCAGCTAATCCTGGAATATTCAGGAACTTCTCTAAGGTTAACTTCCTACTATTAAGTGACAAGCTGGCAAAATTTGAAGCCCCCATAAACACTGAGAACACTGCTGCCTATGTAGGACTGCTCACAGAAACCCTATACAAGCATGTTAATAGCTGCATAGAGGCAGCTGTACCCACCATAAAGTACAGAACTAACTCAAAAAACAAGCCACCCTGGTGGAATCACAAATTCAATAGGCTGTATAACAGAAGGAAGCAAATCATAGCAAAAATCAGGAGGTGCAGCACACAGCAGGATAAAAGCACTTTCTTTAAACTAAACAAACAACTCAGAGGAAAATAAAGTCTACCAAAGCCAAATTTGAGGTAAACATGGCCTCCCAGGCCAAGGACAACCATGAGGCATTCTGTAGCTATGTCCACAACCTCAAAGACAATACCCAATTCTGTGCAGAGCTCATTGTAAATGAAGCCACCTATACTGAGCCAGAAGATATAGCAAACCTACTGGCTGACAAATTCAGCTCCAACTTTACCCCTCTCTCTCCCTCAACATTCCTTCAGGAAATACCATAAATTTAACCCCCCCTGCTACTACTAGGGAAGAGGTCCTTAATGCTCTCTCTTAAGGCCAAGAACACTGAATCAATGGGCCAAGACAATATCCCAGGATGCCTTCTAAATAGCATGAAACATGACCTATCAGAGCCCCCTAGACTTGCCATTTAACTGTAGCCTTGAAACAGGCTTTGAGCCTCATGAATGGAGAATAGCAACAGTCAACCCTCTGCACAAAGGTAGGCCATCTACATACCCTGGAAACTACAAACCCATAAGTCTCACTAGTCTTATACACAAAGCCATGGAAAGAATTATTATGGAAATGATCAATAATGATATAGAAAACCTCCAGATACCAGACTTAACCTAGTTTGGTTTCATCAGGGGCAGGTTATGCCTACCCAACCTGGTGGACCTCTTTGAGAAGGTCACCAAAGCAATGGATGAGGGCAAAATGGTTCACACTGCCTACCTTGACCTGGCCAAGGCATTTAACACAGTACCCCACTAGAGCATTGTTGACAAACTCGAGGTTAGTTACAAACCCATATGTCACCCAGTGGATAGCCAATTTTCTCACAGACAGGAATCAGGAAGTTAATTGGGGAGTCCACCTCTACATACAGGCTAGTCATAAGTGGCATCCCACAGGGATCAATCTTTGGACCACTCCTTTTGGCATTTACTTCTCTGAAGTCAAGGCCAATGTAAATGGTCTCTGGCTGACTAAATTTGTGAATGATTGCAAATTGGGAGCTGTCATTGAATTCCACACCGACACAAATGTTCTCCAGGAAGGGCTGACACAGACAAACTGGTGTCAGAGCCATGGACTAAAACTAAATGCTAAGAAATGCATGACAGTATCCTTCAGGAGGACATACACCCCTGGTAACTATCATATCGATGACACACCCTTTAGAGTTGACCCCGTACTCAGGGACTTGGGGACACACATAGACAGTAATCTAGCCTTTGCCTATCATGTGTCTATAGCACTGAATAAATCATTCTATGTTTTGTAACTTATAAACAAATGTATGACATCTAGGTCTAAGGAAGTCATTGTTCCACTGTATTTGCCATTCATCAGACCTATCATTGAGTACATTGCCCCCTTTGGTATGTACCTAACTAGGCATATCCAACAAAAAGAACTTCCATGAAGGTTCCTCACAAAAAGAATAAAGGGCGTAAGTAAATGTCCTGTGCAGACCACCTCAAGGCACTCTCCCTGTATTCTTTCTCCTACAGGCTGTTGAGGGGAGATCTATGCCTGGCATAGGGCATTGCCAGACCCCACTCTGATGGACCTCCTGCATATCAATAAAACAAACAGCACCAGAATTACCTGTTCTAAAGACTTAAACCTTGCCTGTGATATAAATGGGACCTGCTGAAGAGATAGGTATGCATCCCAGAGACTACCTCTTCTCTGGAACAGGCTCTCCATCCATGTGAAGCAAAGTTCCTCCATGACCCGACTGAAGTGTAACTTGGACAACTGGATGGGGAACAGAAAATTCATCCCTGGCTTGGCACCTGTCTCTCTAATGGACACAAGCAACTTGTAAATGGTTTATCTTTCAGGCCCCTGCTTGTAAATGTTTCATCTCCCAAGCCCCTACTTACACTTATCAAGGATACCAGAACTTGTCAGAGATTTGAAATGCATGGCTAGGCTTAAGTAATTATTTGTGGTTGTTAGCCCAGTAGATATCTATGAATATACAAACCAAATAAAAGCACTATCATCCTGTTTAACCTAAACCTTCTGGGCCTAATGGAGCATGAGTTACCCAAATTCCTTGCAGATCTCTGCCTACTCCAACTAGTAGATATCCCAGTTAGATCCAACTCCAAATATAAACACCATTCACTTCTTGGCATCATTATTACAATCCATCCCAACCATATCTTCTCTATCTCAATTCACCCATCACTTTTAGTAATCATTTCCTCATAACATTATCCCTACAAAATCTGCAATCAAATAACCCCAGGCTAATATATTTCAATTTGGAGCCCCCTCTCAAAATTCCCCATTCTATACTCCATGCTTGCTACTATTGATTGGTCCCTAACACTCTCCCTTTCTGATTCTAACACTGCCACTAGTAAACTAACAGACGTTTCTACTCTCACTTCAGAACACCCATTTCCCAGTTGTCTGAAGGCTACTGAAAGATACCAAAAGGGAATGTCTCACCAAGGAGCCTAAATCTCCAATGAAACTATGCAATGAAGCTTGGGAAATGTGGAAAAAAGACCCTACTCCCATCAACCTTGACCAATACAAAACTCTGAGGAACTTGGCCAAAATGGCCTCTCCTAGACATTTCTGTCAGGAAGTTACCAAACTAACATGAATATCCTCCCAAAATGGATTATCCACTCTGGGATAACTACCTTGCCCATCTGGTAATCCTTCACCTTCTAACTTCCTCAGAGAATTCTCAAGCCTTCCCACATCCTAACCTACCCAAAATGCAGCCACACAACAAAGGCAGCCTATCCCCCCCAATTTCATCACACCTTTTTCTCTTCTCAAAAATAACCACTAAGCAAATTTACCTCTCTATGAACAAATTACTATGGCCTCACCACTTAGAGCTGAAAATACATGACCTTAATTCTAGTATCACTGCAGAAATGTCATTACCACCCCATCTTAAACATATTTACATTTGCCTCACCACTAATACTATGCCAGATATTTGGAAATCCTCTTTTGTCAGACCAATACCAAAAGAGACCATGCCCTCTTCTTGCAGTAATTTCCATCTCATCTTCATCCAACCAAACCTTGGTAATATTCTTGAAAAAATCATACATAACCAACTTACCTCTTACCTACAAAAATACTACCTACTCTCCATCAAACAGCACAAATTCTGGGCTGATAGGAACACAGTGACTGCTTTTTAGAACCTAACAGATAACATTTCAACTGATATGGATAAAGGAAATCTTACTGGAGCTCTAGTCACTGACTTAACCCATGCCTTTGACATGGCCAACCACTGAATTCAACTTCTCCATCTCCAAGACATTAGAATCAGTGCTGATGCCACAGCATGGTTCAAAGACATTCTAGCCAACTATTAATTTCAAGTAAAAATAAGACTTAGTCTTTCCAACAGTTCCCTCATTCATGCTGGAATCCCACAGGGCTCCATTCTAGCACCCCTGCTGTACACAATCATCATCACTAAACTTCCACAAGACCTGCCCTACCTAGCACTACTTACTCACGCAAATGATATGGTTATCTGTAGGGCTGATAACTCCATAATACAATTGAACCTCAATTTCTAAAGGACATTGGTCAGCTACAGCAATGGCTATACTCCAAGAAACTACTGCTCAATGCCAAAAAAGCCCTTGTTATTCAGCACCAATAAAAAAAAATATCCAAATTCCCCCAATCCTTTAATAGCCTTGACTGTGATAATCCGAATGAACCCACCACCTCATTTACATATTTGATGTTCTGGCTAGACCAACCACTACATTTCCATGAGCACACAGAAAAGTAGGGAGCCAAGCTCATCACTTTACTCTTACAGGCCAATAAAATATCTCCATTCATCTCACATCCAGCAAGGACTGCTATAGGAAAAAGCATCATCTTTGCACAATTTGAATATAGTCTCCCTTTGTTTGCAATTGTCTCTGTAAAAGAAAATTGCTACCCTTCAGACACTATCCAATAAAATAAGTGCCTTCCAGTACAAGCCGGGTCAAATCTTCTTCTTTATGGTTCCTTACTCTTCAAAATACTCAAAATAGACAACTTGTACTCTCTCTTCCAAGCATTTTACTGTCATTCAAACTTATAATCAAAAACATCATGCCACAGCCAGTCCTTCCATACAAACCCCTTCTCACAAATTGCACTCTACTATCCATTGCTTCTCTGCACATGCTTCAAAACTATGGAAGTCACTTCTTCCTGATTCAACTGATCACACAAACTATCCCTTCTTCAAGATTCAGTTCAAACAATATTTACTAAAACAGTTTGAATGCAACTGTCCACTTAAAGAACATGGATCTTAAACCAGTATCTCCATCAGCATAGTACCTTTAATCACGCATATCTGATCCACCTGATTAACTCACTCATCCTAAATTGATTCAGCTCACCAAACCATTACTGATATAAACCCACTACATGTAATCTAGTCCACTCTTTTGTCTTACTGATCTCTATTAGCTTTCTTAACCAAGCTACTATTTCCCATATCTTCACGACGTCTACTCCTCCTGCTTTAATTCTGGTATCACTTTATTATTCCACTTATGTTACTGTAGATATATATATATATATATATATATATATATATATAGTTTGTTAGATCTTTTACTTATATATTGTTTGCCAAATTTTCTATGCTTAATCATAAATGTAAATAACTTTTATTTGCATACTGTACATTGATGTAACCTGGGCTGAGTCTGTAATTATTCATTGTTTAATAAGTTTTATACGTTGGTAAACAAATTTAAATAAATAAATAAATAAATAGTACAAAAACAATAAAACAAGTAAGCAATAGTCTTTTGATCCCAAAACTATCCTGGTGCAAAATACAAGTATCAAATAGTTCCCAAATCACTGCAGAAATTGAAGAATTAGGACTGAATACAACAGACATTAAGAACTGCATGATAAAGAAGGCTTCTCATGAAAATATAGAATTCATATCCATAAAAATTCATTTTTAATGAAGCATAACATAAACAGCTCTTACAGTGGTTCAGCTGAACCAACTCTAATATATTTAATTTCTAGGTTTTTCCTCCCACAGAAACCAGCACAGCCAGCATAGAAGTCTTATCTAAAACAAAGCCATAATACAGTAAATCTAGTTTCACATAATGGCATACAATTAGAAAAATGACAGCGGGATTCATAACAGCTGTTGCTTCACACAATGCTGATGTCACAGTGTAGTGATAAGGTAGCCGACAAAAGTGGTTTAAGGCAAAAACGCAGTTCACACAGTTCAAAAAGACACTGCTGGTCAGGATCAGAGAGGGGATCTGCATAATGGTCAAGGTGTTTATCTTACAGACAAGAGGAACAGGGTTTGATTCTCACCAAAGGGAAATTGGCTAGGCTTAAAATGTCATACAAGGGCAGATAGCTTAGTACTAACCTATGAACTTAATGGGTAGTGGTTTAATAAAATTAGCTAGGCTTAAAATGGCCCACGGGCAGTTAGCCTAGAAATAATGTATGAACCTTTGAATCAGTGATGAAAGCCAGTCAACTTACGTAGTTACAAATCTACAGACACCCTCAGTATGACAAGGCACATTATAAAAGTATCTCAAATTACTCCCAGGTCATGGAAAAAACATAACTAGTAGTACCAGAAGAAAGACCCTTACCAATGTTACAGAGTGACAAAGTTTATCAGTGAAACAAATGGTTAAAGGTAACGCATAAAACCATGCACTTGCTTAGTAAAAGGACACCAGATTAAATAAAACAAAATAAAATACCCAGAACCAAGATTAAGTGGACTCATGTTAAGTTAAGTTAGATTGAACAACAGATGTTCTTTAGAACAGAATAAGATAGAAACAGCTAAGTGGCCAATGCCTACCACCTTGCCCCACATTTGGTGAGTTAATGGTGGCCTCTCTGTATCAGGTACAGCACAAACAAACTTACAGTTATTAGGCATGCTCTTCTGAGTATTAGGGCTTAATTTCTCCAAGTGTTTTGGGTTTCTAATAACATGAAGGGAATGGATTCCATTCATAACTCAGTGTATGATTAGAGTTCTTTAAATTAGCATTGTTTCAATTTTTTGGTCCCTGCAGGCCTGCTCCTACTGGCCCAGCCCCATGTCCATTGCTGGGTATACCAGCCATTCACCTAACCTCTCAAACTTACTTCAGTACTGCTAGGTTTAGTCATGGATTCCAAGGGAGTCCTGGGGGCTCAGCCATCTGTGCTTCTCTCTGAGCGGTTTTCATATATGTCCTACCTGTTCTTTTTCCACTTCCCCCACAAATGTTAACTACAACTGAAGGCAATTCTCCTCTTTGGGCCACTCCTCCCCTTAGGCAGCATCACTGAACAGCACCCTTACCTCCCTGCTCCTCCATCAGTTGCCTGAGCAGCTAATTGAACTCAGGTTGCCTGGCTCTTAGTCAGTGCTTTATCCCTCTACACCACTGGAGCAGCCAGTATTGTTTTTATCTTTGATGTTAGCCAAGAGCACCCACAATGTACCCAGAAGTGCCTCCTTTGGTAGAATATTTAAGTTTGACTGGAAATTTTCTTTTATTAGTCTTGTCAATACTACTACTAATGGAACTGTCTGGGTATCTTTCATCCCTATTGCTCTAATTTTTGCTTGCAAATCTTATGACTTTGAGTTTCTCTGTACATAAGACACTAATTGCTGGGTGTAGCAATTTCAATGATCAATGCTAATTTTGTCTTTTTTTCTTGAACTACTATATCTGGTTTTCTTGCATCCATTTTAACTGTTGACACTGGGTAATCCCATGTAATATAAATTTCATCATTCTCAATAATGCCTTCTGGTTTATGTATCCAATACATCTCAGCTGCTTCTATATTGTAGTGTTTGGGTGTACAGACCCTTAGACATGAGCATATCACACCCAGGAATAGGATGTGCAACTGTTTTCAGTTCTGTTTTACAGAATCTACATTTGTCTGTTTCTCCCACTTGTTCTATAGACTTTGTAAACCAATATGTACATGGTCCACTATCTTGAGCAGTCATTATTAGCCTTTCATCTTCTAGTTTCAGTTCAACTCTGCTTAACCATTCCTGCATCACATCTTGATTAACATGAAGTTCCAGATGATCTATTTGCCACTGTAGACTTCCAATTTTCTTTCCTCCTCATCTGATCCTTTTCTTCATATTTTTTTTTTCTTTCACTTTTTTTGGCAGTTGCTGTCTGATTTTTATCAACTTGTGGTGTGATTTCTATTCCTGCTTTCTGAAATGCTTCTGCTAAACTAATCAAAAATGTCATCTTAAGCCTTCTTTTCATGCATTAGTACTTTCATCATATTTTGGTCTAATGAGGTCAGTAGATATGCATGCACTCTCACAGCTGCACATCTATATGCATATCCAATTTTGACGGATATATAATCTTGGTATGCACTGTTTTGATACATCATTTCATATGCATGAAGTATTTTTCTTATTCCCTTGTCTAATACTTCCAATGCTTTTTGTGGCCATTCAATCACACCTAAGCAGTAATTTATTCCTAGATGTGAATGCAGTTTTAAATATTGGTTTTAGTCTTCTAAGGTATTCCTTGTTGAACTGTATAGGTTCATAGGTAAGTACTAGGCTAATGGCCCTGAAGCCAATGCAAGCCTAGCCCAATAGTGTTCCCAGTCATCTGGCTTACCAGACGTTAGTTCCCTGTGCCCTTATCTAGCAATGTGATTGAAGTGATCCCCAGGGTGAATTTCCTATTTCCCATCCACTCATCAATATTTCTCTTGAAGAGGGCCAGTGAGGTGCTCTGCTTGATGTGAATGGGAAGTTTATTCCAAAGTATTGGAAGTCTCTGGGTTAGGAACCTATCCCTCCAGCAGGTTCTGTTTAATGTGGTGATAAGATTGAGGTCTTTGGAAAGAGTAGCATGGAGGAATTGGGATTTTTTCAGATGAAGCATGTCTAGCAAAACTGAGTCAGACATGGCTCTGTATGTCAAGCAGAGATCGTCTTTAAGTAGGTGATATAAGATGGAGTAAAGTTTAAGTTTTTTAAGTCTATCTGCATAAGGCATGTGTTTAAGATCCTCTTAATGATGAACGTCTGTGGCCTTTCCAGTTGTTGGAGGTGTCTAGTGAGGTACATGCGAAATGGGCTTTGTACTCTATAATGGGACTGATGAGGGCCGAGCAGAGAGAGATAATGACTTCTTTTTTCCTGGATGAGAAACCTTTTGTGATGAGATGTGCCATGTAGAAGGGCTTCCTAACTACAGTGGCAATGTGGTTGTTGAAGGAGAGATTGCTATCTACCTGTCTCCCTAGATCCCTTATAACACCTTCAGTGTTAAGTGGGTTCCCTTCGATATGGTAGTTTGTGAGCACTGTGTTTTTCCCAAAGGGAATGATGATGCATTTTTTGGTGTTGAGCCTAAAGCCATGGTTTTGGCACCAGTCATTGGTTTCCATTAGGCCTTTTTGTAAGATGTCCACACCAGCTTGAAAATCAGTAATAGCTCTCAGTTTGCAGTCATCCATGAATTTGGTTAACCAGAGTCCCTTGATGTTGGCTTGAACTTCAGAGAAGTAGATACCAAACAGGAGAGGACCCAGAACCGATCCCTGTGGGACTCCACTTGTTACTGCCCGGTAGTCCGATTTGGAGTCAGCTAATTTCACCACGTGGGTTCTGTCAGTGAGCCAGTTGCCAACCCATCTAGTGATGCACAGGCTAATGCCCAGATTAGTGAGCCTATCAATGATTCCAGAGAGTGGGATGGTGTCAAAGGCTTTGGCTAGATCAAGGTAGGCTATGTGGACAGCCTTCCCTTCATCCACCGCTCTGTTGACAGCTTTGAAGAAGTCTATCAGATTGAGCAGACATTATCTCCATTTCACAAACCAAAACTGCTTGGGGTACAGGATTTGAAGGTTCCCTATATCCTTATTTATAAGATCCATAATAATACGTTCCATAACTTTACAGATCAGGCTCATCAAACTGATGGGGTGGTAGTTCTCAGGGTCAATTCAATAGTTGCATCCCCTTTGTGGAGTGCGCCATTCAGTGGGGACAAAGCTAGAACTGGTGCTGTGGTTGAACAGGGCACTCAGGTGTGGTGCCAGTTCTTTTTGTAAATCATGTAGGACACAACCTGATACAGTATCTGGTTCCATGGAAGCTGTATTCTTAGCTTTGGTCAGCACGGTTTCTACTTGTACAGTCATGATAATAGGGAGTTGGTATTCCTTGGGTATGTGGATGGGCCGTTTGGGGGGTGAGGGGGGAGTAAAGTTTGCACTAAACCTGTCTGCCAAGATATTGGCAATATCAGTTAGTTCAGTATAAGTGGTACCATTCTGCTGTAACTCAGAGCAAATCTATGTATTATTAAGCAGATTCTTGACATAACTAAAGAATGTCTTGTCATTGTCCTTAGTATCTGTGGCAATTTTGCTTTCGTAACTAGCTTTGGTAGATTTGATGAGGGATCTCAGTTTTTTTACTGAGCTTTCTAGGGGAATTTTTCCAGTCATCAGACTTTACCTTTTCTGCAACAGTTTTTTCCTTCTGTTGTAGAGTTTGTTAATGGCAGGGGTCCACCAGATTGGCTTCCTTTTTTTAGAGGACAGTGTCTTGGTTCTGTTTGGTATGTCCCTATCTATGCAATTGTGTAAGTGCTCATACAGTGCCTGGTGTATGATTCAGCAGCCATACTCCCATTCTCCATTTCTATGGATGACGTGAAACTTGCCTTCTGTCCTTAGAAGCTCAAAATTAGCTTTGGAGAAGTTTGTCACCATGGTTTCCTTTTTTGGGGGGGCGGGATTTGGATATCAATGGTGATTAACTTGTAGTCGGATCTGACCAGGGAGGGGTTTATCAAAGGAGTAGTTTGTAATGACTAGGTCAAGAATGTTGTTTCCCCTAATGGGGGTGAGGATGAGTTGGTCCAAGGCACTGGAGTTGATGAATTCCAGGAAACATTGGGTGAAAGAGTTGGAGCAGGAGTAGTTGTTCCAACTTATGGAGGGGTAGTTAAAGTCTCCCAGAATAAGGGTATTAGGCTGGATCTTGATGTTTTCCAGAGTGTCCAGGAATGCAGAATGGGGGCCCTGGGACACTGTGGGGGATCTGTAGTAGGCTACAACATGGACTGCAGTTTTGTCCAGTGATAACTGTACCAGAAGTATTTCTGATGCATTATTTTGGGCAACAAGTCTGGAGGTGTGTGTATTTTTTATGAAGATGGATACACCTCTGCCTTTGGGTGTTCAGACATCACATCCCTTAGGGTATGGTTCAGATTTGGGGGCTTAAAGGTGTGACATGTGTTGTAACCTGGTAGTGCAGGGGTGCTCTCAGGAGCCTTGAACCAGATCTCTGTTACTGCACAGATGTCGATGTTTTCCAGTTTGAGGAGTGACTCGAGCGAGTGCATTTTGAGGTTTAGACTTTTAGCATTGAGTAGCACAACCCTTAGGATGCGTTTACTAGCAGATGTTATGGTGGTAAATTTGTCTTCAGGGCATTGGCTAAAAAAGGCACTATAGGGGTGGCAAGGGCCTTGGCCGGTATCCAGAATCCCTGGGGTGACAGATGCAGGCCATCTCTGGCAAACCATCGAGGTCTGTCCATCATGTCATCCCAAGCAGACAGATACTGGATCCCCATTGAATGACACCAGAAACTTAGCCAATTGTTGAAGTCAATCATTTTCTGCTTGTACTATGGTATCATTCTTGGTGACGGTAGGGTACTAGTCAAGGCTAGGGCCATACCTGCCTGGGTTACAAGATCATAGACCTCCTCCATGTCTCTTTTCATGTAGTCCAGGGAGGTACATCTTAGGTTATTCACACCAACATGTATGATGACGGAGTCATATTTGTACTTGCTGTGGAGAGTCCCAAGTGCATGAGTTATTTGGCAAATCCCTGCAGCCGACAGACAGATGACCGTGACTTTCTTCTTATTCAGCCTTGTGAGTGGGACATCAGTGTACCTTACAAATGAGTCACCTATACCTAATGTGTTTGGTACATTGTTCTGCCTTAGCTTGAGTGGCACACTGGTTGTGAGAGCTATGTGTCTCGTGGGTTATGCTTGGATGGGATGGTTGCTTGCGTGTGTGCCTTGGAGGTCTCTGTTGTTTGGGCAGATTTTTTAAGATAGCCTCTGTGAAAGTGGTCCTGTGTTTTGTGTTGCTATGTCATAGTGGTGGTGTGCTAACAGGGGGGCTATGTGTTGTCTGTGATGTGTGTGTTGACCTTCTCCTCTTGACTGGCTGACCCAGTCTTGGATTGACAGAGTGAAGCCTGAAGTTTGGCTATGTACTTGCATCTCTCATAAGTGGATGTGTTTGGAGGTAGGCGGAGAGGGTTGGCTTTGTACATGAGGCAATTGCTGCATTGCCTCAGAATGCCCAGGTTCACCAGGTTAATGGGAAAAAGCATCGGAAACTGACCTTTGGACATGCCTGGAAAAGTGATCAGGTTTTTAAGTACTGAGTTATTTATGCTTAGATTAAGTACTGAAGCTTTTTGTTTCCTTTATGAAAAGTTAGTGCTAGTGGCAGTGAGTGAACTTACAATAAATGCTACAAGACGTTCTCGGCAAGTGCTGGATTTAAGGTCTAATTTGAGTGCTCAGAGGTAAAGGTTTACAAGGTCTAAGGGAAAATTTGAAGAGCAGACTTAAGGCACCGGTAATGATTTTACCTTAGCTAAGCAGTGCTGTGCATTGCACAAACACTTTTTTTAAACAGAAAGATGAAAGGGATAGAAATAGCCCAAAATGGCCAATAAAAATACAATTTCTGAGCTGAAACCACTCCTTTAGCAACAGATAGGCTGCTCAGAGCTTAACACTCCCACTGATAAGCAGAGAAGCTTCCCTCTATCTCAGTAAGGTCTGGGCAACACAGAAACCTCAATACAGTCCTGAGATCAGCAAATCTGAAATCCAGGCTATTCTAGTTACAGAAAGGTGGGAAACGAGCAAGGAGATAGTATTTTTTTTTCAAAAATATAATTAGAACTGCAAAAACACTATTTTAAAGCAGAAAAACTGCTACCACACTTGAGTATGTAGCCTACAACAGTAAACAGTTGAATTTAACTTAAAACAAGCAAATTAAGTGCAAACAATAAAAGTTAACAGAATACAGTTGAAATAAGTAGCAAGACTTTATAAACGGCTAGGATAAAGTGCAGTAAGCAAAAAACAAGCAAAAGAAGCAAAATGCAGGTACTTGAAAGTCTCTCGTCTCTCTTTCTGCTGCTGTAGAACTCTGCAGGATGCCCAATCAGGATCTTGCTGAGGTTAAACAAGCTCAATAAACTGCTCAAACACATTTTTTTAAACAGAAAGATGAAAGGGATAGAAATAACCCAAAATGACCAATAAAAATACAATTTCTGAGCTGAAACCACTCCTTTAGTGACAGATAGGCTGCTCAGAGCTTACCACTCCCACTTTATTCTCATTGTTCATGTTTATTGACCATTCATCTATTCCCAAGTATTTATACGCTCCCTCTTCATCAAGTTCCTTTATACCACATTGGTGTTCTGCCACAGTTTTTTTTATAAATGTTGCTTTTGCACATTTAGCAAGATCAAATGGCATTTTTATATCTGAGAAAGTTTTCACCATTTGTAGTTGTGCTTTCATATTCTTGTCTGATGAACTATACAATTTTAAACCATCCACAAAAAAAGCAGATGAGATATGTTTACACAAGGTTTGTTTCTAGGAGTGAAACTATAACTATAACATATTAGGTTAATGGTTAAGGACAAGACAAAATAACAGAAGTGGCAAAGACTCACCCTGGAATATCTCCCTTTGATTTTTTATTCTTGGTGTAATAATATACCCCTTTATCATGGCTTAACCAGCAAGTGGTTTGCCAGCATTTTTATAGTCACTGTGAGGTAGCTAATCACTCTAGAATGTATCTAAAAGCATTCTATTATGAATGTGGGATGCTGTCAAATGCTTTTTTGTAATCTATCCATGCCATAGATTATTTCTCTTTGTACAGCTCTCCATTATGACTTTGCTTAGCAACAAATGATCCACATGACTTTCATTTCCTTTTTGTTCTATTACCATAACTATTTTTTTCTAAATGACTATAAACTGTGTCTGCATCAATTCCAGTATAAAATGTGTATACTGACTTAAGACATATTGGTCTATAGCTCTTAGGATGACTTGCAGATTCACACTTAAGGAGGAGTATCATTTTTCCTGTTGTTAACCAAGTTGGTGTGTTTGAGATGTGTGCAGAAGTAATGCTTACTTAAGACTAAATACTTATGTAAAGATGCTAATATCTTCAGCCAGACACTAGGTACTGTGTCTAAGCCCAGGGTTTTCCATTTATAAGCTTTTCTTAATTTTATCTTCATTCCTTGTGACCGTTACTTCTATCCCATTCCATATAATCTACATTAGAGCTCCTTAGTGTTTCTTTTCATTCTTCTATCTATTCTGCATCTTTGTTATGTTTATCAGGGTCTTCATAAATACTTTGCCAAAATATACCTATTTCTTCTTTCTTGGTGATGCTTCTATTCCTTTTGTTTTATTTCTCAATTCTTTGTACAACATTTTGAGTCTTTGTTGAATTGCTTATTTTGTACTTTACTCCATATTGATCTGCATACCTTCTAAGTTTTTCTGTTTGTGCTGATAAAGTTAATTTACTATTGGAAATAGTATATGATAAATCCTGGTTTGTTTTAACGCTGTATGTTGTTTCTAACAGGTCTCTTTTTCTAAGGATTCTTGATGATCTCTTCCCTTTTCTGTATTCTTCCAACACTGATACTTATTGTCTTAATTATTTTATAGTTTTCTCTATCTGCTGCCTCCATGGTGATATTCTGCTTGTTCCTTTCCTTTGTTACTCTACAGTTTTGTGGTAACACTTTAAATATTATTAGTCTAGTTGTGCAATAGTATATCCTATTTACTTCTGTTATATCACATGAATTTCCCTTAAAAGTCCTGATTACTGTGTCCCTATTTTACCAGTCTTCTATTTTACATTTGACTTACTTTATGTAATGTTTCTTTCATCTATCTTAATATGTCTATCCATCTCCAGTAAGTCAAGCAGCTCTTCATTTGATCATTTTCATCTAGACTGAGAGCACATTATTTGCTCTCCATTTCCTGCAAGTATTCTACTTAAAGTTCCAGAACATCTTCCTGTGGAATATCCTCTTCAAAATACTCTGCTTCATCTGCTGTTCCTTCATAAGGGAACTCATTGGCCCATTACTTTACAACATTGCCTGTGTCAGAGTTGCCTTAGTCTCTTACATCTTCCCTTGCTGTGCAACTTCAACTGAATTTTTGTACTTGTCTCCTACAGAAAGCTCCAGAACATCACCATGTGGCAAGTCTTCAGATGCCTCCCATTCCACCTATTTCTCCTTAATTTGGGGACTCGTTGCTCCATCATAGTGTGACATTACCTGTGCTGGACTTTCTACACTAATTCCTTCACGTTGTAAATAATCCACAATTTCAATCTCTATTTGTTTCACTTCTTCCTTACTCCTCTTTTCTACTCCCCCTTTTTTTCCTTTTTTTTGTGAAATTTTCCATGACTGGGCACACTTGTCTGCATTTCTACTCAAATATCTTTGGTGCTGGTGTTTTTATATTGATTAGTTTTGCTTTTTCCTTTGCAAGTATTTCACAATACCAGATCTCCTTTTCTTTTCTGTATCCATACTTCTTTTTCATTACCGCTCACTCCACTTGCTGCTCCTTAATCTGGGGACTCATTGTTCCATCATGCTGTGACATTGCATGTGTTGGATTTAACACTAAATCCTTTACTTTGCAAATAATCCTTGACTTGTTTCTATTTGTTAATCTTCTAATCTACTAATCCTATGTTGTACATTTCCTCTACATTTTCTTAGTTTTTGTATTGTGAAAATTTCCACATCTGGTTCCTTTTGCCTGTACTTTGCTTTAATATCTTTGAAGCTGCTTTTTGTATTGATTAGTTTGTTTTTCTCCTTTGCATAAATAATCACCATATTAGATCTCTTTTTCTTTCCCATGCCCATGTTTCTATTTTATTCCTTTCAAAAATCTGTTTTTTGTTTATATTTACATACTTCCGCTGTCACTTCTCTTTTTAGGCAACCCAAAGTTTCTTCATCTATGAAATGTTTTTCAAAAATATCTTGTATTAATGAAGGCACATTTTTATTTGAAGCTTTTTCAAGTTTTTCTTGTGCAAGTAGTTTTCCTTCCTCTGTTTTTTTTAATCTGTTTGAATATCTTCTATCTGAAAATTCTGGGCTTCTTGCATAATAGTAGTAATGTGTAATTTCTTCCTTATCCTCAATAGCCCACTCTGTCATCTTCATGGTTCTTTTTGGCCAGTCAGTTTTTTGAGATTTTTGTGGTTACTACGTCCTTCTAAAATAGGGGGCTAATCCTGAGCCTGGCCTAACCCATTTCTGTATCTTGAGAATTCTACACGGCCATTTTCCCAGTTCTGGCAATAGTGCATACACCAGGATTTTAGGATTGTGCACTTTTTTATCCTGGGACCTGTGCACCCAGCTGTCATTTTTATTTTTAAACCTACCCTTCTCCATAATATATGCTATATAAAACATACAGTCTAAATATCAGTGTCACCTTGGTGAGGTTTTGTGAAAACAGGGTCTGCCATATAAAGGTACTCGCCAAGACTTGAGGGTGAATTCAGTTCTAACAATACTACTCTCATTTTTCTTGCTGATTTCATCATCTCTCCATTCAGATCCCCATAAGATATAGTTAGTGGTCTATCAGTTCTCACTGAGCAAAGCACTTGTAAGCTCTAAACATCCAGATCAAGGTAGGTCAACAATCAGGGAGGAGTTGGACATGTGGCATGCTCCAAGTTAACTCAGAATGAGAGTTTCCTTCCAATCAGTGCCTCTATCCCAAGTTGTTACCACCCACTTTCCTTTCAAGTCCCGAACACCATGCAACAATTAGTATTTTGCACAGCACAATATACTTGTCAATTTACAGAATTTCATGAGGTGTGGAGAAGACTTCAGATTTTTTTTTTCACTTTTTGGAATAGAAACAGTCATGAAGAGTGACAGTATGCTGGCAATGTTTCATGTCAACACGCAACCAGGTCTAGGTACCAGGTTTGCTTACAAAATTGAGCAGTGGGAAATGGACTGGTAATAATGTAACATTGGTCCATATTTCACACTTCCCTTAATGACATGCTCAACTGAGTTGGTTCTAGTCAAGGAATGGAAGCTGATTACCACTGACTTAACAGACATGTTTTGGACTTTGGAACTCAATAAATTAAGATATTCACCACAGCTTACAATGCGCAACAGTTTTCAAAGTTCTGATCTCCATAGCGGGAGTCTTTGACTGTCTTGGAATTGACTTTTTCACCACAGCTACCAATACAATTTTTTCAAGTTCCACAGTAAAAAGGAATACAGTGCTGAATGCAATCCAGATGAATTGGGATTGGTGAAGAGACTGATTCTAGAGGAGTAAAAGAAGAGTGGGGATGAATAATTAACACCAGCCTACCAATTTTGTAATGCTAGAGGTAGTCCAACCCACTTCAGTGTCTGCACCTACTAGACAGAGAGGTATACAGCATGCAGTATATGATCATGAGAAGGCAATTGGCTTGCCATGCTTCACTTATGCAGTAGTCTTCATCCTGTGTGTACAAATACAGTGGAAGGCAGTACTCTCCTTCACATCTGCAAGCATGCACATCAGCCTCTGGGGAGAGTTTGCACTAAAAAACTGGAAAAATTCCTCAAAACTACCTGAGCGATTTAAAAACAATTGTCTGAATGATAGTGACACCATGACTCTCTCACCCAAGTAATGGAGAGCAAATTTCCATGGTCAGAAAGGATCAGCCAGTGGGATGACAGATAACAGAAGGTTAAGAGAAGAACAAAACAATTTCAAAGATCTTATATCTTATGCAACATGTTAGGTCTGTCTTGAAAGGCAAACTGCTCCTTTCATGAAGACTGAGATTCATTTACATCTTCTCCTCTAGTCCCTTCTACTCTACTGATACTGCCGAAGGTGCAGACAGGTCAGCAATGACTCTCATTACACTATTTTCATCTTAGTAGAGTTTTAATTATTTTTAAGAAGCTAAATTATATGGTACATTATTAATTTCTAACCTCCTGAGACATGTTAATGCAGAAAACACATGGAGTCTCCACTGTACCCAAACCTCAAGTCTTTGAAACCACATACTTGTTGACAAAACTAACTGCAATTGCAAGACGTGTAATATCCAAGCAGGTCACCAAAGTTCTCTCTAGTGTATAAAAGTAGACTACTAGAGCAAATTAATCATTTCATGTAGAAACACTGGTATAATACTGGCAGCTTCTAAAAGTTTTTTTCCTTGTTTCAGTAAACAGCCAGTGTTCTAGATTACTTGTTTTTGCTGTCAAAAACAACATTAGCTTCTTCTGTCATTAACGTCAATCTATCAGGAAAGTTGCTGTTGCAGCTATACATAGACTATATTGTCTGAGCCTGACTCCATTTGAACCACTTTTTAGCCAAAGCCAAGCTTTTTAATCCTGGAAAGTCTTATTTCAGATAGCCATCACTTCAGTATATACAATTTCTCATGTCCATGATCATATGTTTGAAATGACCTTTTTGATTTTTCTGTCTGGACTGACTGACTCTGTAATCAAGTTTGTACTTAATGTGTTTTTGCATTTATTCTGCATCAAGATGGTCAACAGCAGGTTTATTTCCCAGGCTAAACAAACACAAAAGAAACTTTTGTGAATGTTGTGGGATGTCAGGTGAGCACAAATAAACTATGTCGCTTGCATTAAACCCAGGCACTAGTGCATGCCACTGTTTTGTCTCTTTCACCTAACATTGGACTGCTAAGACCATTAGTAATGATTATCTCATCTTTTTGTTAACAGAAAAGGGATACATTTCTTACTGACTCGGTCTAATCCAATTCACCAAACAGCAGCAATGTTACATGTTTTGGGGTGAAGAGTTCTGCAGAAGACCTGAGCTGTAATTATCTGGTCAAATCTTCACTTTTCTATTACAAATTACAGCTGGAATACTCAGGTACAGGGCTGATTTTGTCATAGTAGTCCAGAACAGTATGCTATCCAGATCCTCTGTCTAGCCCTTGTATAACTGTTCTAGAACCACTGTTAATGAATACTTGGACCTTCTAGCTGAGATTGTACCAAAGATGTCAGACACTTTGCTCTTCAATGGCATTTCATTAAAGTAGTTTCATGAACATCCTTTCTCTTCCCCTTGAAGGATGTAGCAGCTTATAGCTCTTCTTTTTTTTTTTTTTTTTTTTTTTAATCTTCCTTGGCTCCTCACCAGACTGCTCTTACTCTCATAATGGATGGCAGTGTGGCCCTGCTACTAATGAATGTCTACCAATGTCAAATGGAACAATGCATAGTATAATGACATATGAACGCATTATTTATACATAATGCTGTAAAACAGCAATGACCAATGAAATCTGCTACACTCTTTAGTCAACTACCCGAAAATGAAGAAATGTCTTCCATTATTACAAAACATCATAGATGCTGCTGTCTGTTGAATTAAATTAGAAAGGCTACAATTTTAAACAAGACACAAGTAATTTTTAGCACCACTGTCTGTATTTTTTGCTTGTAAATTGCACTGAATATGTGCAAAAATGGGGAAAAGGGTCAGGGATGGTTGGATGGCTGTTATTCACACCCCACAGTACTGTGCTTAATAAATGACAAACATAAACAATGACTAAAACTGCTTTGTAAGGGGACATGACCACCCTCTTAACTACCCAGTTCTCTTCATTCAGTCACTCCTTCTCCTGTAACCTGCTTACTCCAGTTGAGTCATGGGCCAGACAGAGCCTATCCTAGCATGCAGCTGGTGCATGGCTTTGAAAATAATCCTGAACAGGATGCTGACCATCTGCAAGATTTATATGTACTCCCACATGGCATGCATACTGATGGGTATTGTGCAGGACTACAAATTCACCTGAAGTATGTCTTTAGGATACAGGAAGAAACAAACATTCAACAAAAACATGTGGAGATATGGAGAGAATGCACAGAGTAATACAGAAGGCACCACAGGAAAGAGATTAACTGAAACAGAGTGCTCAGAAGATAACTGTTGTGCCATTGTTCTACAGTTACATAAAAATGTAAAGATTGCTATGAAAGCTATGATGCATGTCAAATGTATGTTTTCTGAGTCTTTTTTAAAGCTTTTTTTTTTTTAACTTAAAACACTGCTTTTTAATACAAGATGACTTATGATTCAGGGGGCACAACATCTCCTTAAAAATCAGATGTGTAGTGTAACTAACATCAATGAGCAATGGCAGCCAATATCTGCAAAACAAAAAATACTGACACTTTCAGTTGGCTTGTGTGATGTGCTAAAAAGTTATGTATACCTGTGAATCAGAATAACAAATATTAAAAATTAGGAAAAAAAGAAAGAAGATCAAAGCTACTGCTATATGTTCAAGAAAGTAAGGAGGGCCCTTAGAGGGCACATCTGCTTCTCACTCTAGCTTATTCATTTAAATCCATAAAGTGATGGCAACTTCTGAACAGAAAATACAAAGAACAGCTACTAGCATTCTGGAATTTACATTCCAAATATGTGTGGGCAAACAAATATTCAGAATACTGTAAAAGCAGCACACATGCACACAATGAGTAAAACTGATGTCCATGCACACAATGAGTAAAACTGATGCCCAGACTTGAGCTGCACCACACTTTTCTTAACCTCAACACCCTCTGTTCACCTAGCAGACCAATACTGAAGTTATCCCATTGCTATCATGCAGTACAAGATGAGTCCAAGGCGGGATTTTTTTTTTTACCAAATGAAAAGCTATAACATAGGTGCTGGACTGTAGCTGCCCATGCTGTTGCAAAATGTGCTGCTATTAGTCCTACAGTGCAGAGACTACCGCATCATTTATCTGCAAGAAATCAAAGGTGAAAGCAGACACACTCTCTTCACTCAAGAGAATACACTTTGCTTTAGAGCATCTCTCAGAAATATTATGACTCCAGGGACAGATGATATTTACAACTGCCTCAGTTAATGCTCCCAATATGCAACTGTAAATAAACTTGCTTAAAGATTAGATTATCCACCTAAGAGCATATTTTTTTTTCTGGATGTAGAGAAAACAGTTGATACTGGGACGAAATCTAAGGAAATATTTACGTTTTAATTTGCAGTGGTATTGAGGTACAAAAATCACTGTATTGCTGTTCATCTGGGAAAATTATGTTTCATTTTTTAGTATTACATGTACATTCTGCTATACAATATAAAACATCTACTACTGTCAATTAAATGAAAAGTCCAAAATGACAAAGTCAAATACTTTAATTTGCTGTCATGTACCGTCCCTGACATGTGGCCTCAGTCCTTTGACTACCAGTTAACAAACGTGAAATATATACATATACACAAGATGCTGTGAATACAAAATGGAAGTTTCTGACAACACCCTTGCAAACAATATGTGAAAGAAGGCACCATATAAATTAAATGCGTCTCTGTTATCTGCCAAGTACCACACACAGATGCAGCTAAAGATGGTGTGCTCTCCTTTTTAGCATTTTATAGCTCTTCTTTCCTGAATATTACATTTTAAAATCCTTAACATTTAAAGCAAGAGACTCAGACCACTAGTTTGCACGTAATCAGAAATTGCCTTTTTATTGAAATACATGTTCGTTGACACATCATGTATTATTTCATATAGAATTACTATAACATATAACATTTAAATAGAATAAGAAAGCATTTCCTATGCTCATGAATGGCTAACACAGAGCCATAACGTACATCTGACTGCAGTGCATACAGTGCAAGCATGTACTGGCAGGATACAAAGCAAAGCTGGCAGTTACACAAATGTGATAACATTCATACTGTCGGTTTTCATATAGTCTCTTTACAAAAAGTAGCATCTTACATGTTCCTGCTTAAAAAAAGGTTATTCTTTCTGTATTTGTGGCAAACAGGCATCTTCAGGAAGCAAAGTAAACTTTAATTACAAAGGAAACGTATTTAACTAATGAGCCACAAATGTCCACTCTGGCAAGTAAACATTATCCTAAGTACTTGGGGTGATACAGGTAGAAGAAAAGCATCATAACAACCAATGAGGAAAAGCTTTAATCAGAGTCCAGTAAGGTTGCTTTTTTGCTGCTGGAAGTCATAAATACCTTACAAATGAACAAGTAATGTACATATAAATACTAAAAACTGAACACTCAAACAAACTCCACTGGCAGCGATGAATATCCACAGACACAGAAGATTGATTTTTTCTTTAATTTCATTAGAATGTCATCAGAAAAAAATCTAAACTGAATCAATACCATTTAAATAACCCTCTAAAAAGTCAAGTGATCCAATCAGACCCATAGAAATTTGCAATGGCTTACATCACACTTAAACCAAATTAAAGGAACATACACTAAATATTAATATACAAACACTATCAACAAATAAACATAAAATAAAAAAACAAAAATTAAAATTTGAATTTAAATGTTAAATATTCAGGTATACTTGTGTTGCAGCAAATGTTTCTTTGTATTCAAGCGCAGTTTGAAAGTCACCAATGAACCCAGTACTGTTAACTGAATCCAATACTACAAAAGTAAACTTTTTTAAAATCTGTACAAGACAAAGCATGCCTGAATATTTGATTAACATTTAAATTTAAAATTTTATTTTATGTTTATTAGCTGATAGTATTTGTATATTACTATTTTAGTGTATGTTCCTTTAATTTGATTTAAGTGTGATGTAAGCCACTGCAAGTTTCTATTGGTCTGATTGAATCATTTGACTTTTTTGGTGGGTTATTTAAATGGAATTGATTCAGTTTAGATTTTTTTCTGATGAATTTTAAATGAAATTAAAGAATGAAAGCACTTAAAAATCAGTATTTTGTTTGTGGATATTCATCCCTGCTGCTGGGGTTTGTCTGAGTCTTCAGTTTTTAGTTTTGAGTTGGTGGTGCAGTGTTTCTATGTATAAATACCTAGTGAAATGTACAAGAGCAGATACTATGCATGCTATGACAACATGCAATCACAATATAGTTCTGAAATAGTCCAGACTCGCATCTGTGCCTTCAGATGGCTCTCTGCATAGCCAGTCAGTTGATTTCTATGTACTGAATGACTGCTTCTTTATTATTGCTTTAAAGTATCTTCAATTCAAATTTTGCCACCCTAAAGGCACTTAACTACAATATTCAAATATCCCAAAGGGTTGCACACTATCTTAAATCATTTGTCATTTCCTTGATGAATTTTGTACATAGTGTGAATGTCTTTCTTTAATGCAACTACTGCACACTAAAATGGTTATCTTTAAAAGTGCTCTGAAACTGGGAAACAGTCTACAATGTAATAAAAAATGGTGCATGACTAAATATTTGTGATTGTTCTACTCTTTCTATATCAATAGGTGTTGCACGTTTAACAGTATACTGTAAACTCAGGTAATAAAGTAACTATTAAAATATATTCATAAAGTATCTTTGAATAAGAAATCAGTCTAATATGTTTATACAGCATTTTTCTTATAATTACAGCATAAATAAAAACAAAGTAAAATATGATTATTGCATAATATGTTTAGCTGTATACACATTTGTGGCTTTTAGGATCAGGCATGGTTACTCAGGAAGCTATGTATCTGACCATTTGCAACAGAGAAGAATTTTCAAATGAAATTCCAGAATGCTTAGAATAATACTGGAGAGTAGTAGTGTAAAAATAAAATCACAGAAACATTCAAACACCTCATTATATAGTAGGTTCATAGGATGACAATACTAGGCTATTGGCCCAGAGGCCCTTATAAGCCTAGTCAAGAATTTCACTCATGTTCCCACAAAGTCAGCACCTGTTTTCCCTGTCCAGCAGGAACACAGGTAGGATCCCAGGGCTATATTTTCTTTTTCCCATACAGTCGTCCAGGTTCCTCTTAAAGAGGGCTAATGAGGTACTCTGCTTGGCACTGAGAGGAAGTCTATTCCACAGACAGAGGAGTCATTGGGACACAAATCTATCCCTCCAAGTTCTATTAATGTCACAGACCAGGTTGAGACTTTGCATGTGGGTTGTGCAAGTGGAGTTTTACTTATGGATATGCAGCAATACCATCAAGGCTGAGTCTGAGATGGCCTTGTATGCCAGACACAGGTCACCTATGAGCAGCAGTCTGTACAAGACTGAGTAGAGTACAGGGCTTTTAGCCTATCAATAGGACAGGTGTTTGAGGCCCTGAATTTTCCTGGTCAGGAACCTCTAGTAAAGTTAACAGGGACCAACAGACAAATCAGTCAGCAGTTTTTAAAACAGAGCTGGCTGAAAGTCAAAGGACCGTAAATGCAATTCTCTGAACAGTAAGAATTTGACTATGATAAGGATGAATGTATACTAACTCTGAAATTGCGTTATTTCAGAGTAATCCCCCTCTCTGAGCTACATTAATCTCAGAGCAAGCAGTAGGTGTGGGGATGGAGCTGAAAAAATATTTTAAGTGTAACAGCACATTTTTGGAATTTGATGTGTTGTGTAATATTGCTGTTTAAGTGTTGGAATGACAGTAAGTTCTTTTAACAAATGGGTTATGCATTAAGGTACTACAATCTGATGTTATTAACTGAAAACTGATATGATAATTGGAAACATTTAGCAGACAGTAAGCAAAATGTAGTAGCTGAGGGTGGCTATCAGGCAAAAACTTGACAAGTGGGGGACCACATGGTTCACTGCTGGGGTCAGTCCTACATAGCACATGCATGAGACCTCATACTAGGGCTAGACAATAAGGTAAACCTTTTGCCTACCATATTTCTAAGGGATGAATTAGTGAAGACAGGAAAATGTACTTTGTCATTAGCAAATCCAAAGATTAGTGAATCTTCTTCTTCTTTCGGCTTTTCCCAGTTACGGGTCACCACAGCGGATCACCTGTCTGCTCATGATTGGCAGTGGAGTTTTACGGTGTCGAGTTGCCAGCCTGGCGCCCAACCTTCCACAGAAGGCACACACACTCATACCTAGGGCCAATTTAGAGTAGTGGGAAATTTTCATTTTTATAAAAGTGAAATGCATGTGTGTATAAGACTGCCACATGTGCTGCTATGAAAGTTATGTTTAGTTAGTTCTGCTAGGTTTATCAGTGACAGTTGTGGTTCAGTATGTAAGTAAAACATTCTGCACTTAATGGGGAATAATGAGGGGCTATATAAACACAGATGCTCAGTCTTGGTGTCCAAACAAAGATACAATGTATCATCACATTGAGGGGGAATGAGTAGAATTATCAAAATGTTTATGTGTAAAGAATAATACAGAGTATGAGGAAAAGGCACACAATACTGAGAATATAGACAAAGTTGAAACAAGGAATATGGGGTATATAATGTAGACACAGTGCATTACTAAGGAAAGGTAAGAGATGATGATAAATGGGGAGAAGACAGGGGCATGGGGGCACCTAAAAGAAGAAGATGCATGGCAAACATAAGGAAATATGGTATCTGGAATGAATACAGGGAGGTTGGTATTGTGCAGCTATAGTAGAGGGTTTTAAAAAGGGTAGAACATGAGAAGGGTGTCTGAACATGGTTAAATACAACACATCACAAAACTACAGGACCAAATATATTTATTCTGACAGCATCAATGTATATTTAGAAACATAGGTGTGTACGTCTTCATGCATGCATGTATATAAATTCTCAAACTTACAGCTATCAGGACAAGTGTGCAGAAACTGAATCTACGTTTCAATAAGAAAACCACTACAGTTATCAAAAGAGTTCACTTCCATTCTCTGTTAAAAAAAATAGCCAAATTTGTTTGAGATCAGCTAGCAAGGGGCAGAATTCATGTCCTAACAGCAAAGAAAAACACTGTGGTCCTTGCAACATAATATTACTTCCCAATAGTTTCCTTCCTAGGAACTCTTGTTGCTGCTGAGTTGCTGAGGAGGGGTCATGGGTTAGTAATGGCAGACAAGCAAAGAGAAAACAAATAGGACACCAGACAGCAATGTAACAAACAAATAAAAGACTAATTCTACTGCAGACTTTTTAAAATGAAAATACTACATTTATCACATCTCAGAAATGTGTTTCTGAAGCAGCTATTATGTGTCAGCGTAGGATTAACTGACACAGCATTTGCCACCAAATGCTCAGTGAGCTTATGAGGCTCCAGAATTAGCCCAAAGTTTTCCAAATATTTTGACAGCAAACTCACTTGAGTCATTTAAGTGTAAGGTTTCTATGATGCTGTATATAACAGTCACATAAAAGCAAAAAATCTTCACTTAGCAACTTAAACCTATGCACTTAATTTGCGGAATGATTTCCATGAAATACAGGTGGTGGTGCTGCGGTAGCATTGTTGCCTCACAGTAAGACGTCCTGTTCGATTCTCAGCTAGAGCGTCTTCTGTGTGGAGACATGCGTGAATGGGCGTACCTTCGTTGAAGGTTGTGCGTCAGGTCCGGCAACTCGGCACGTAAAAATCTACTGCCAATCATTAGCGAACCGGAGTTCCGCTGTGTTGACCCCTAACTGGGAAAAGCCGAAAGATACAACAACATTTCCATGAAATACAGGTATTATGCACTAAGATGAAGATCATATACATTCCATTTCCACATTGCCCAGATAAATGTTACATCCAATCCACTAATAAGGTATTTGTTATAACAAACACAAAATCCTGATCCTAAAAAGAAAAGTCAGAACAAATACACTATATTTAAAAGCTGAAGTGTAACTTGATTCAAGCACAATCCCCAATTTGACAAATTTCAGTAGTCTAGAGGACATACCTCTTAAATGATGAGGGACATTCCTCATTCTGAGTCATACAAAGTTTGTGTCCCATGCTGTTCCACACTGGAAAGGTCTGCCACACATTCATTGTTAATTTTTTTAACAGTTTTCCACATGTTGCTTACTTCTTCCATTAAAAGAAGCAGATTTCCACATTTTGAAGATGGAAGGTTGAGAACTCTAAGGAAATTATTCTGAATATGAACAAGTCTCTTCAAAAAAGTTTGGTCATACCACAAAAAGAACGTAGGACTACAGTGCACCTGCACTGGTGAATGGTGTGAAATGGACAACAGAAGTAATCAAAATTCCGGAACAGCCAGAATGAAAACTGAGAAAAAAAATATGACTGTTGCCCTCCTAAAGGTGGTGGGGTATGTCAAAAAAAGGACTGGCAAAGAAAGCAGCAATAGCTAAACAAAACTAAGGATGAAGTAAAAAGCTGGAAATTTAACAAGAACAAATCAGTGAAATTAGCAGACAGCATTTCAAACATGTTTGTGAAATAAGGTTTACCTTGAAAATAATCTAATGATTCTAATAGAGAACAAATTGTTGAAAACACAAGACTCACTAGCTCGGTGGAAAGAATGGAGAGCAACAACATGCAATCAGTCTTCGAGTGCTAGCCCCATGCGGTGTTGTGATTCTGGACATACTTATAACTAAAACTGAGTGGGTGCACAGTGATGAAAGACCAGTTACAAAGAGGAAAACTGCCACTGCCAGTATAATCAGTGCAGGCTTCCTGAATTTGAAACCAAGTAATTTTGCTTAAACAAGGCAAAAGAAATTTAAGAAATCGGTTTCTCATAAAATCTTTTTTTTTTTTTTTTTCTGGCAAGTAATTGAGGATTGAAGTTACTAAATAAAGATGTACAGTTGAGGTTCAGACTTTGTATCTTTCAGAAAATCAATGTTAATGCAAAACTGTTATTATAGCATCCTTCTAAGTTATAAAAGCAATATTTAAAATCTGCCCCTGATTTTTGGCCTTTGCCCCCGATTATTTTTGGCTTTGTGCAGATTTTTTGTGCTTAGAGGTTGAGAGGTATGGATCCTGCATAACAGAATGGGTGATCACAGATATCTGGTTTAATACTCATCAATGTAAATGGCAGCAAATAAAAATGCCATCAAAGTAAAGAGCCTGGAGATAGCAGCAGCATGTTTACAGCCAAAATGAAGGAAAATACTGTAGGATTACCAGTGACAAGGAAAAGTGTGGCAAATGTGGAGAATCTACTGTTCTACAAGTGAGAAAGATGTCACAAATGATTGCAAAAGAGTGAAAATCTCACAACTGCTTTGTTAAAGACTTAAAATTACACAAGTTGCCTTACTATCATTTGCTTACTCTAAATGTGGAATAATTCATTCACTCATTCTCTGACTACATGCGTTATCCATTTCAGGATCAAAGGGGGAGCAGAAATTTATTTAGGCACAATGAAAAGAAACTGATACTGGGACCAATGCCAGTTTATCACAAGATGCACATGTGTGCTCAAATACACACAACCAGCACACCTAGAGGCATATGGAGGACCACCAAATCACATAAAGAATATCTTTTAGAATGTGGGAGGAAATTGCAGCACATGGAGAAAAGGGCATGTGGACATACGGATGTTATGCAGACTCTGCATAGAAGGTTCCCCAGACAAGGACCGAATTGGATAACCAAGAGGTGAAATGAACAGCTGAGGACTACAGCCCCAAAGGGATAAATAGTAAACTCTCTTGCCATATCTGTCAAAAACCCTTGTGGTCCATGTGAAGCAGCAAAAGTACAGTTTTGTACCTACCATAAATGTAGATGTTCGAAGATCCACATTGCTGCAGTCCTTACACTTGGGGTAGTCCGCTGTCCTCGGTCGGCCCGAATATCAAAGTATTAGGCTGACGTCGGTCAAGGCGCATAAGACTGACATCAGGTCGTCAGGGTACAAATGCGCATGACCGACGTCATATCCTCAGTCTTTTCTTGCCCCAGATGTCAGAAGACCCTAAAAAGAAAGGTCACAACCAAAAGACAGCAAACAACAACCAACCACCCTAGTACTAATCATATGTACAATATATACAATAGCCACAATATGTACAACCCCAACCCACACAACCGCCTCTAACTACAGAGGGGAAGGAGGGAGGGTAAATTGGACTGCAGCAATGTGGATCTTCGAACATCTACATTTATGGTAGGTACAAAACTGTACTATGTTCTTCATCTCACATTGCTGCAGTCCTTACACTTGGGTAGAATCCCAAAGCAGAGGTAAGGGAGGATGGCAAAACTATAAAGCAGTAGGAGCCGCCAAAATGCCCTGTAAAATTGCAGTGGCAAAACCAGCCCTAGATTTAGAGTAAAGTGGAAGGTGGTAATGCTTAGAGAAAGTATGCACTGAACTCCAAGTAGCTGCCTCCAAAATATCTTTAGTTGCCACCCCTTAAAAAGCTGTCAAGTGGCAGTAGCCCTAGTGGAATGAGGCCTAATCCCAGCTGGAATCTCCTTACCATGATGGGAATAACAGAAAGCAATACAAAACCCAATCCACTTAGAAATAGTTTGTTTTGACACAGGCTTGCCCTGAGAACCCAAAGCAAATGAAACAAATAACTGCTGAGACTGCCTGAACCCTTTAGTTCTGCTCAAATAATATCGCAACTGCCTGTGTAAATCCAAAGTGTGCAAAATCTTTTCCCTTTATTTTGGGGTTTGCATAAAAAGTAGGCAAATGAATAGTTTGGTTTAAAGCCACACTAGAAACCACTTTAGGCATAAAGGAAGGATTAGTACTAAAGATACCCTATCCTTATGGAAAATTAAGAAAGGCTCAACCGCCATAAGGGCCTGTAATTCAGAAACCCTTCTTGCAGAGGTAATGGCCAACAAAAAGCAGTCTTCCATGATAAATATTTCAACTCAGCAGTAGCTGCAGGCTCAAAAGGTTGTAGAGTGAGTTTCTCCAACACAAAATTGAGATCCCAAGCAGGAGTAGGAGCTCTCCGTGGGGGTCTTATATTCTTTGCCCCTCTAAGGAATTGCTTAAACAAAGGATGAGAAAACAATGGTGGGTCACAGTCATAGTGAGCAGAAATTGCTGCAGCATGAACCTTAATAGAAGAGAAGGACAAACCTTTGTCCAGTAACTCAGTAAGATATTGAAGAGCCACACTTAAATTAGGCTTAGAAACATCAAATTCCTTTGCTGTACTCCAAAATAAAAATCTCTTCCATTTATCTGCGTACACTTTCCTTGTACTAGGCCTTCTGGCCTCCAAAATAACATTTAAAACTTGCTGTGGAAGCTGAGACCCTCCAGGGTTTAAAACAGAATATGCCAGGCTGTTAGGTGAAGAGAGTGAAGTTTGACATTGAGTAAATGACTGTTCTCCTGAGACAGCAGGTGTGGAATCGAAGGTAAAGGCCATGGAGGCTCCCGTACCAGACTTCTCAGTAATGGGTACCAGTGCTGTCGAGGCCAATCTGGAGCTATTAAAATCATCTTTGGCTTGTCCTGTCTGACCTTCAGGAGTACCCTTGGGAGGAGAGGCAGAGGTGGAAAGGCATACACATGAAGATTGCTCCAATTGAAGGAAAGAGCATCCACTTTCCAAGCTGTGGGATGAAACCTTTGTGCAAAACTTTGGCAGCTGGTAGTTTTGTGGAGAAGCGAACAGATCTATGTCTGGAGTTCCCCATAACACTGTCAATTTCTGAAATACATGAGGATCCAATTTCCACTCGTGGGGATCCATAATTTGTCTGCTCAACACATCTGCTAAGGAGTTCTGTGCTCCCGGCAGAAACCTTGCCTGAAGATTCAGCTGTAAACTGAGAGCAGTCTCCCACAAAATCATTGCTTGTCTGCATAGAGGATAAGAATGTGTTCCCCCTTGCTTGTTGATGTACCACATGACAGTTGTGTTGTCTGTTAGAACCAACACCTGCCCTGGAAGAAGTAAATCCTTGAAAGCTATTAATGCAAATTGGACTGCTAACATCTCCTTCAAGTTGATATGTAGATGTTGAAGTCTGGCAGGCCACGTGTCTTGTACCCACTTTCCATTTAGATGAGCTCCCCAAGCTTTGTCTGAGGCATCTGTCGTTAGAATCTGACTCGCCTCTGGCCGGGTCACAGAGAGTCCCTTGTTTAGGTGACATTCCTGAGCCCACCACAGAAATTCCTTTTGAATGCAAAGTATTATCTGAATGACAGTGTCCATATCTTGGCAGTGCTGTGTCCATACATTTTTGAGATACCATTGTAGCTTCCTCATATGCAGTTTGGCATTGGGAAGCACCAGAATACAAGATGCCATGAACCCCAAGGCTTGAAGGACTGTCCTTGCAGTCAGCCTGGATTGATGAGACAATTGATGGAAGTAAAGAGAAAGATTCTGTTGTTTGTCCGGGGTCAAAAAGGCCATCTGGGATGCTGTATTCAGTCTCACACCCAGAAAGCACATGTCCTGAGAGGGTACTAGACTGGACTTTATTTCGTTCACAGAATACCCCAGGCATCTTAGCACTGCTATCACATATTGTAAATGATGAAGAAGTTCGTCCTTTCCTTGGGCCAGAATCAGGCAATCGTCCAAATAAGGCTAGATCTGTATTCCTCTTAGCCTGAAGAAAGCTATCACTGGAGCCAGAACCTTCGTGAACACTCTGGGCGCAGTACATAAGCCAAAGGGCAATGCAGAGAACTGATAATGTGAAGTCCCAGCCCGAAAACGCAGATACTTCCTGCAACTTAGCCTGATAGGAACATGAAGGTAAGCCTCCTTGAGATCCAGAGTCACCATCCAGTGATCTTTGCCCAGCAGAGGTAAAAGCTGTTGTAACGTCAAAATTTTGAACTTGGGAATGTCCAGATAAGTGTTGAGGATAGATAAATCCAAAATTGGTCTCCACGTGTTCCCCTTCTTTGGTACTAGGAACAGGCGAGAATAAAATCCTAGGCCCACTTCTGGCAGAGGGACCGGTTGTATGGCCCCTATTTGGAGCAGCAGAGAAATTTGTTTGTGAGCCTCTAGTCTTTGCTGAGGAGGAACGTCCGGCATGCCTTTGAAAGGAGGCAAGGTATGGAAATAAAACCTGTAACCTTGGTGTATGATATCCAATACCCATCTGTCTTGGGTAATCAAACTCCAGTTTTCCTTGAAGAGTGCCAACCTTCCTCCCAAAGGTGCTGCCAGGCAAGAAGGATCTGGCAGCTGAAAAGGTAGGTCATTGGGCCTGTTTACGAAAGGACTGGCCCCTGCCCTCACCCGAAGATTGTGCAGGAGAACTCCCTGTTCTAGGTCTGAAGGAGCTCTGAGCTCTGCCCCTACCACGTCTAGATCTACCCCTAGACTGTGAATCATAAGAAGGGTACGTCCACCCCTTAGCAGGCCAATTCCTACTACACTTCGGAGGCTGGACTTGCAAAAAATCTTTAACAGCCTGCATAGACTTAGCCTTATCTTCCATTTTCTTTAAGACTGACTCCACAGGTGAACCAAACAACACATCAGACTGTAAAGGAGCATCCAAAATCCTTGTCTTAACATGGTCAGATAAATTCTGATCCCTCAGCCAGGCGTGCCTGCGAAGAACTGACCCAGTGGCAGCCACCCTAGACGAGGCTTGTACAGCATCAAAACCACATTGTAAAGAATGCTTACCCACCTGTTCAGAGACATGTACCAAATCTTGTAATTCTTTACACTCAATGCCTTCCGCCAGAGCATCCACCTTAGACTTCAATTGAGAAAGAAGATAGTTTTGATATTTCAACATGTGAAACTGGCAATTCAAAGCCCTCATAGCTAAGGTGGAAGAAGTATAGACTTTCTTTCCCCATCTATCCAGAGCTCTGGCCTCCTTATCCGGAGGAACCGGATTTTTTACAACAGAGGCCTTGACACCCTTAGGTCCCTGACTAACAGTTTCTGGGTCCGCCCTAGGACTCTTATAAAGATATTTATGAGCCTCAGGTACCCTGTAATACCTATCCGGTTTAACAGGAGCAGGAGGCAAAGAATCAGGATTAAGTGAAGCCTCTGCAAACACATCTTCCACAACATCCAGAACAGGTGGTATAGCCAAAGGCCTATGTTGGGGTAAAAGCAAAAATTCCCTAAGCCTTTTCCTGGAATCAGAGAAGTCCTGACCTTCCCACTTAAAATGTTCCCTCATGGAATGAAGAGTCTCTGAAAAGAAAAATCCTCTGGAGGAGAAGCAGAAGGAGTCGAATCATCTGCATCAGAATCAGAATAAGGAGAGTACTCCTGCAAGTCTTCAGCCAAGACTCTGAAATATCTGAAGCCTGCTCAAAACTCCCCAACTCTGGTTCCACCCTAGGCCTCTTATCAGGAGGGGGCAAAGAACCTCTAATCAAAGTAATTAAATCTTCTGCCATTTTAAGCATGTGCTTCTTGGGCACAGATCCTGAAGAACTAGGAGTGACACCAACAGAAGCTAAACCTGGCCTGCCTCTGGGAGAAGCCTTGGAAACAGAAGGAGAGGGCCTAACCACCCTAGGAATGGAGGGGAGTACAGTAACTTGAGAAGCCCCTTCAGCCTGACCTGCCTCCTGAGAGGCCACATCCTGCAAAATCAAAGTCTCTCCCTGGGACTCCAGAGAAGCCTCCGATGGAACCACCGGTTCCACTGACGCCTCTAAAGAACCGGTGTCCGGTACGGACGACTCTTCCTGCCTGGGTTTAGCTGCTTTGTCTTTGCGCTTCTTCGAAGAAGCGGGCGTCGGAGCATCCGACGGCATCTTATAATTGCACCGCTTCCCGAAGACCAACCTGGCACAATCTAACCTTCGCTTAATAGTGCGCTTATTGAACCTAGCACAAAAGCGACACCCAACAACGTCGTGCTCAGGCCCCAAACAAGGAATACACAAAGTATGATAATCTCTATGCGGTATCTGTTTCTCACAAGAAATACAGTTATTCACTTTTTCTGACATCCGGTAAACCACTGAGGCAAGAAAAATCTAAAATATTCCCCAACGGGGTACTTAGCCAACTTTGACTCGGTCTGAAACTCCGACTTCGAAAAATTTCAGAACGCCGAACGGCACTTGCAACGCTGCTTCTGCATCGGACCATGCGGCAAAAAAGACTGAGGATATGACGTCGGTCATGCGCATTTGTACCCTGACGACCTGATGTCAGTCTTATGCGCCTTGACCGACGTCAGCCTAATACTTTGATATTCGGGCCGACCGAGGACAGCGGACTACCCCAAGTGTAAGGACTGCAGCAATGTGAGATGAAGAACATCTGGCAAAATACTGTGGTCTGTAAGATTATACAGGAGTCAACACTAGGATGAAAGGCCAAATACTCTACTCATTCAGGTAGGGCTTGTGAATAGAATTTACTTGCTTGGGGTACATTTAGATGCCTCCTGGGTGTTTTAATAGCATCCTTAATGACTAGCCAAGAGGAGGAATAAACCTGGACTTCACAGGCTTTTCCCCATGAAACTACACTAGGCATTTCTGGGGAAAGGAATAGTGGCTCAACACTAAGTTGTTCATCCTAAGCCTGAGGGCAACCCCAAATGAAGTATCATCCAATGATGAGGTAAGATAGCATTGTCACCATTCTTTCTCATCTCACTGGTAATGACTGCTGGATTATTTGACTGTCTGCAGAAGCTGAAGTGTAAGGGAGTACCGCAACCCAACATCTAAGAACAAAGGTCATGCATGGTATCATCTGAAGGTAGGCATGTGACTGATGAGTAATGGGTTGTCTTGGAACTAGGAACTATCATTCAACAGCATGCCAGATGAGGATGGTGCTTGTTAAGACTACTGTCATTCATCTTGTTTCCCATTATAGATGAACAGGCGGGGTAGTTTATTCACATGCTTTACTACACAGAAACACATCAGAATGGATAACGGCAGTACAAAATATAAACGAACTGACTGACAGACTACATAGACATACATGCTTATATCTCAACAGCTTACTACAAAATGGCAGTCAGGCTCGCATGTACTCAGTATTCATACACTTGTGCAAGCCACTAGAAAGCTTCTTAAAGGTGTACAGACATATTGATCTACATCCTTCCTCTTAAATTAATTGCCCACAACACAATCAAATGTGAAAAGAAATATACAATGGTACAGACAATAAAAATAAACACAACATTCATGTCTTTACGTCCAAGTTGCAGTGTATCTGGAACATGGTCTAGAAATGCGACCTGATCTAGTGATATAACAATGAGAATTGGGTTTAGCAACACGGACAGTTATTGAATAGCTTGCTTCAGGAGTTTCTGGATTCTTCTCAGGAACAGGGGTATTTACTGGAGCATCCTCTGGAACTGGAAAACTCACTCAGAATCTTTCTCACAGTATGATAC
Source organism: Protopterus annectens (assembly GCF_019279795.1). NCBI lineage: Eukaryota > Metazoa > Chordata > Ceratodontiformes > Protopteridae > Protopterus > Protopterus annectens. The sequence continues at coordinate 922,787,791 of NC_056747.1, forward strand.
TGCAATACAGGCTTAGACACAGGGATTAAATGTTTCCGATTCTGCCTAAATTCTGCTCCTTGCGATTCCACAATATATGATCTCGGCTCTGGGCATACACTTTTCATGACACCACTCTAATGAAAACCTTTGGATATCTGCATCCTCACTATTTCTCCTTCCCATAATGGACTGAATTGTTTGCTCGTCTTTTCATATTAGGACTTCTGGGATAAGCTAGTCTTTAACAGATTGGCTTTCACTGATCTGATGTTCTTGACACATGGAACCAATAATGAACTACTAATTGGTAGTATAGTTATGGTTTGTCTTGACAGAAGTCTCTGTGCAGGGGAACCAAGATGTTTATCACAAGTACAATTTCTGACATTCAAGAGATTCAAGAAAACATCACTATTTTCTCATTTTGACTTCTCTTGTAATTGTCTCACACTTTGAACTGCATGTTCTGCCAAACCATTTGACTGCAGGTACTCAGGGCTACTTGTGACATGAGTAAAGTCCCACACATCAGCAAATCTTTTGAACTGCTGCTTGTAAACTGTGTGCTATTGTCAGAAATAACTGTGCGGACTACCATGGACTGAAAAATGAACCTTCATCTTAGTAATGACAGTACCAGACACTAGATTAGGAAGTAAGTCAATCTTGAAACAATTTCAGTAAGAGTCTACTAGAACCAAGTAATGTTGACCATTCCACTCAAAAATGTCTGTAACTAGTGTCGACCAAGGTAGTTCAGGAATCTGGTTTAGCTGAAGTGGTTCTTTCTGTTAATGTGGCTTAGTACGATTACATACAGAACAAGATGAAAATACTCTCTTGATGTCCTTTGACATAGAAGGCCAAAAAATACTAGTCCTCTCACCATTCTTTTGGTGGAATCAGTTCCTGGATGGCCATGATGCAAAATAGTAATACAGTCTTGTTGTAAGGACTTTGGAACAATCAGTTGTAAGGACTTTGGAATAATCACTTTTGTACCTTTCATGATGATACCATTGTCTGACAAAATCTCATCTCTTTATGGAAAATATGGTTGCATGTCCACTGGCAAAACAAGATTGCTTTGACAGCCATCTTCGACTGATAAAGTGGTTGAGCTTCTGAAGAACTGGATCGGAGGCTGTAAGACTTCTAAGCTCATCAAGATGTGTGGAAGAAAAAAATTTCTCACTTCCATGATTCAAAATCAAGTTTCTCATTTTCATGCTGTTCAGTGATAGTACTGGGCAATCAAGTTTGCCTTTTGTGTAGACAAGATTGAAATTATACTTTTGCAATTTGAGAAATCATGCATTGCAATCTGGCTGGAGCTGTACACATAAGCTTTCTCAAAATAGTGACTAGAGGTTGATTTGTTTCAATCTGGAGAAGTCTACCATAAATATAATCATGGAACTTCAAACATGCAAAAACAATTGCCAAGAGTTCTTTCTCTATCTGCGCATAGTACATTTCAGTTTGGATTAGAGCTCTGGACGCATAGGCTATTGGTCTACCCTCTTGAAGAATGACTGCACCAAGATCAAATTTCGAAGCATCACAAGAAAGAGTTACTGGTTTGTGAACATCACATTATCTGAGAGTTGGTGGACTGGAAATTCTCTGTTTCAGAACATCAAATACTCTCTGGTTTTGTTCTAACCATGACCAAGATACATCTTCGCATGTCAGCTCTCTACGCAGTGCTGGAAATTGGCTCAAATCTGGAATGAACTTGCTTAGGTAGTTAACCATGCCAAGAAAACATTCTATGGCTTGAATACTGCCTGCAGCTGGCATCTCAAGAATTGTTGTTTGCTTGGAAAGATCTGGTCGTAAGCCTGAAATGGTAAATAAATGACCAACATAAGTAACTTCTCTTAGCCTGAACTTGCACTTCTGAGGATTCAGCTTAAGATTCACTTCACGTGGTCTTTCCAGAACTTTCTTAAGATTTCTGTCATGCTTGGCTTCACCATTACCTCCTACTAGAATATCATCTACTATAACAGCACACGGGTACCCAGAAACAATTTGCTCCATTGCATGCTGGAAGACTTACTTCACTGGTAGAATTTATCCAAAATGGCATTCTCAAAAATCTGTACCTGCCAAAAGAAGTACTGAAAGTGGTTAGCAATGAAGATTTTCAGTCAAGCAAAATTTGACAAAATGAACTCTTTGCATCTAAGAGAAAAATTAGTGGCACTTGACATAAAGTGACTTCTTTGATTGCACGCATTGGATGATGAGGTCTTTTTAGTGCTTTGTTCAAATCTCGTGGATCAATACACATTCTGGCATCATCTGAGCTTTCCTTATGAGTAACAACCATAGAGGATATCCATTCAGTTGGCTCTTCAAATGGACAAATGACACCTTGATGCACCATTTTATCTAGCTCAGCTTTGACTCCGTTCTGCATAGCTACTGGAACTTTCTGGGCTGGCCTAACAACTGGACTGACTTTAGGGTCTAACTTCATGGAGTACACAAATGGGAGTTTGCCTAGTTTGTCTTGTAAAAGATCAGCATAAGTAGAAAAAACAGACTGGGTGAAATTAGAACAGTGGTCTTTTAAGCTAACATGGTGAACTTCCTTATTAAATGAAAGTAGTCCCAATTTCAAACTGTCTCTGAGGCTGAATAATGACTGGACGTGTCTTTTGACCACATAAAATTGCAAGTCACAGCTGTTCTCAGCAAAGTAACATGAAAACACTACTGAACCTTCAGTCTGAATTTCTTCACCACCATAAGCAACAAGCTTCACACACTTTGCCAAATCAAGCTTCTCACCAGCTCATACTCTAGCAAATGTTTCTGCTGATGTAACATTGCACTTTAAACCTGTGTCATCTTTGAGCTCTATGTGTTTTCCATTTATCTGAACAGTACAAAATACTTCATTCTTTGCCCACAAATCTACTGCACTGACTGTTTCATTAAGCACAGACAAACCATCAACATAAAATGTAGGGTCACAGCTTTCTAATTGATCAACTTGTCTCATTGAATATTCTCTTTTAATAAAATAATTCCCTTTAATTGATTTACAAAACCTTTTGAAATGATTCCACTTATTGCATTTGTGGCTGACCAAAAGCTAAGCACTTTTCTCTTTTGGGCTCATGACCTGCACCACAATTACTACAGTTGATTGATTATGAAACTGGTTACAGGCACATGCTTCGAGTTTGCTGACTCACTCTCACACTTCACTGAGACTGTGTATACTCTGGAATTGGAATGGAAAAGCTACAGGGTTTCCCTGTGACTGTTGCAGGGCTTACAGTTGCTGCCATGTGTTTGGGCCTGTTTCTTTTAATCATGTGCTGCATACTATCAACATGAGCGCTAGAAGATACAGGAAGCATGCATTTCTCATTTGTAAGCACATGTGTGTGTTTGTCTGTGCTCATATAACTGACAAATCTCAATGGCCTTATTCAAAGTTAAATTACTGTCATGAAGTAAAATCTTTCTCACAGCATCATCTTTAATACCACACACTAGTCTGTATTTTATCAACTCATCCCTTAAATCATCAGATCTGCACGTTTTAGCCTTTTTTCTCAAATCAGTTATATATGCTGCAAAGGTTTCCCCATGCTTTTGATCTCTGGTGTAAAATAAGTGCCTTTTCATTGTAATATTAATTTGGGGATTACACATTTCCCTAAATTTACATTTTAAGCACTTGGGGTTTTCCCTTGACTCAGCTGGTACAACTATATGACAGTTTTCTCCCTCTCCTTAAAATACAGCAGGTGCATACACAAATGAACCCTCTTTCCATGGCTTCTGAACCAGCTAAATTAACCACAATAAATGCCTTTGTACAATCATCTTTATCCAAAAATGCAGCTTGTATGAAAATATCGTACTCTTGCTAAAACACTCTTCAATTCTCTACAAGATTAGTATCAAAGGCAAGTGGACCAGGTTTTCGAAATCCTTCAGCCATGCCAACAAATTATGCCCAAACACACTGAAAAATGGCCCTTGAAATTATGTATGAACATGCGCACAAAGCCAGTACTTGTAAAAACATTCGAATGCACATTAAACTCTTCAGAATACTGTATTTTTCTAAATATGCTTTGAAATGGATGTATTTTGTGAAATAACTGTACTGTAATACTGCACAAACATACAAATTATCTGTATACTCTGGATATCTTAAATAGTTTAATCAATGTGAACAAGTACGTGCTTTAAGCTACTTTGAAAGAAAAGTGATAGTTTCCTTTATTTTATACATTTTTATGTGATTTGGAGTTTATTTCAAACATTTTCCATAGTTATTCGAATAATCTTTCAATGTGTTGCAGTTTTGGATATTTTTTTTACTTAGAAATTTGTTTAGAGCATTCTGAGTGTTTCATTTTGTATTTTTCAAATAAGAAATCATTTAAGTAAGTTTTCATACCAGTAATACGTTTCTGACCTGTTTTGCGAATTAAACATGCAGTGGGGATGATCCACTCCTCTATATTCCTCCACCTTTAACTGAGTGCCTTCTCAGTCCGGAATCTGAATTTCTGGATTCCATTCAGTTACCATGTTGCTTGTCTTGTTTCCCATTAAAGATGAACAGGTGGGGTAGTTCATTTACATGCTTTATTACAGAGAAACACATCAGGATGGATAGCAGCAGTACAAAATATAAACAAACTAATTAACTGACAGACTACACAGACATACATGCTTACATCTCAACAGCTTACTACAAAATGGCAGTCAGGCTTGCACATGCTCAGTATTTATACACTTGTGCAAGTCCATGGAAAGCTTCTTAAAGGTGTACACACATATTGATCTACAACTACTATGCCAGGCCTGCTGCACAAGTCAAACCAAACTCCCTGAAGGTGCAATCCCATACCTACAACTCAAGCTCCCACTGGACATCAAACACTGGCTTGATGTCTATCATTGAGACATGATTTCTAATGCAAGATGACTTAAGATCTCAGTTAGGAACTACCAATCTGACTGGATGTGGAGACATCCCTAAGAAAAGACTACTCAGTCTGAATACCATTAGTCAATGACTGGGTGACTCAGGGAACCACTGCTCAAGATAAAGCTGGATGTTCCAGCTTATCAGCAGAGGGGACTGGGCTGCACAAAAACCTTTAGTAGCAGCCTACAAGGTGGAAGTCCACATAGCACCTCTTTATGGTCATCATTTCAACTAAGTTGGAGGACAGGTGAGGGGATAAGCTCATGACCTGTAAGGACCAAAGAGGCTGAATGCTTAAATTATTGCTGTTGCTGAGCTATACTGTTACTATTGCGGATTCTGTTGCTGAGTTTGATCTTCTAGCCAGAGAAGTTTCAGTGTGCTTGCATTACTGCTGCTAAACTTCTCACCCTGTGCCATATTTTGAGTGTGTTTGAATTATTTTTGCTAAGCTCTACTGTTGTTACTTTTGCTGAATTTGTTGCTGCTGTTTGTTCTACTAACCACAAAACTTTCAATGTGCTTGAAATACTGCTTGCAACTTTTATTACTGTGCTGTATTTCTTTGATTACCTTGCCATCTGACTCACCGGTACACTGCCTACTCAGCTGAAACCTCAGTTTGACTACCCACTTGAAGTTCCAGCAGTTTTTGTGCTTTCAATGCTGAGTTATTTGAAATTTCTGTACTCTGTATGATGTAGTTAGCCGAGTTATTGATTGCTTAACACGCTGCAGTCTCAGCTTGGTTGACAACTTTATTTTTTTTTAAGCTCTGTCATGGTCTATTTCTGCTTTTATTGCTTACCATATTTTGGCTGCTTAACTAGATATAACTCCAGACTGTTTAAGTTACTGTAACTACTGTACCAACTAAACAGATATTACGGAGCCCTTTTGCTCTCTCTCCATCATGGACTCTCAGTCTGCTCTAACTCCTGTGGCCAACCTACTCACACTTGGCACACTGTGCCAATGTAGCAACTGCCTCATGCTTACCAATAAACATTTACTCCTAGCAAACAATAACAATATTTGTGAGAGTTATAAGTATTTACTCAGATTACAGGATAACATTTCACCTTCCACACCTGGTAAGCATTCTACATTCACTTCACAGCACTGCAACAGTGAATCATTTGCTAAAGCTGTAGAAGAAAGTTTTACTTATGCCTCCTAAACAAAACAAAAACAAATCCACCTGGGCATACTACAACTACTACACCCACACTTGTATCCTTACTCATCTCTACAAATTGCTGTCAGCACTGTAAACCTACAGAAATAAGGTCCACAAAGCCTGTAGCCACTCATGGTAAAGTCTTAAGTCATCAATGATGCAACAGTTAGAGATATAGCTTCTACCCTCACCAGATTGGACACGGACAGAGTAATAGTAAGTTGCTTCTCAGTTCCAGACTATGCAGTGCAACTACTGCCCTTAGATTCCTCCACCCAACATATGAAAACAACCCTGTGGCTGCCCATATAGTGGTACATAATCTTGAGTGATTTTCCTGGATGATGCAGAAAGACACGATGGAACTCTTTGTGCATGTATACCAGGCAGTAAAAACTCTACTCTTAAGCTGCATTCTGCCATCACCGAGAGTAATAATACAACACAAAGACAAAATAATTGGCATTAATCATTCTAGGGGGATCCAGTAAGTGACGACATAGGAGGAGATGGTTAACAAGCAAACCTGTTTTGCTAGAGATTGACAGCACTTCTATTTCCATGGCTTCTGCATACTGGCTACAATTTTTGCAGCACCCACAGTGACATTTTTAGGCAAAATTCATCTCCTGAACGTACTAGCTTAGCAATTTCTAATTTGGCTTACATCGAGATCACACTTCATAATACTAGGAGTTCTAAAAAAAAGTGTGAATTTTAGGCATTGCTTACCCTTGAGCACACCAATCTGTTTTGTTACTGAGAACTGGGTTCCAGTTTGCTGATAACACTCACTATATACCTTGTTTCAGACCCTCAAGAAATTTGCTGGACACAGAAGTTGACACTGCAGTTTGCATGCACTGAGAAACTGTCTCAGTGCATGCAGACTTTAAAAAAAAAAAATATATATATATATATATATATATATATATATATATATATATATTTTTTTTTTTTGCAGGGGAGGCAAGCCCACCTGCACCCTCCCATGTGGATGGCTGCAGCCCTCACACCCCCTGCTAATTATATATACTAACCTAAGATCACACAATCCACAGGAAAACAGAATATTCCACTTCCCAGGGACTGTTGATCTTTCATACTTTTTGATTCACTGCCTAGTCAAACATATACTACACATTAGCGAAAACACCCACAGCTGACTGCCTAAAAATCAAATGCATAAGGCCAAAAACATGGAAGTTGGCATTGCAGTATATGCCACAGCGCATACAAACTTTTAAAAAATAAAATAAAATGTTTTTTTATAGGGGAGGCAAGCCCACCTGCACCCTGTCATGTGGGTGGCTGCAGGCCCCACACCCCCTACTAATTATGTATACTAACTCTGAGATCCACAGCCCTTGGGAAAACAGAATATTCCCCTTCCCATGGATTGTCAATCTTGCACACTTGTTAATCCACTGCCTAATCAGCCATATGCAGTCAACTCAACAGTTCTGCTACCTATTTCTCTCTCTCTCCACATATTTATATATACAGTTATACATACATACAAATATATATATATATATATATATATATATATATATATATATATATATAATTCAGTGCAATATTACAGATGTAGTATGCAACTTTTTTTTATACCTAAATGGGCAAGTTAATAAAAGAAAAACAGCTAAAGTTACATATAATTTGTAGATGAAATTTCCCTGTAAAAATGAAGTTATTATTCTTGGGTTAATAAGTACTTATCATGTATATAGGCATTATATGCCCACCAATAAAGATTAAATATTAACATGAAAACATTTTATTTTCAAGTTGATCATTATAATGTAGATCAACATCTGATACTACCTAGCATGTAGACTGACTTTAATTTGAAATTATTCACAACATTGTTTTTATCATTTTTATTAAGAAATGTATTGTGTGACTATTGATTTCTTTTGGTAGGTTTCAAACTGTTGGACCAATGAAAACATTTTTATGAGCTGACTCTTTCCATAATGAGTAAGGGAATGCCAGTTCCCCAGATTATGTAGTGAAGAAGCCTGTTTGAAGAAACATGGTCTAACATGATGGTTTGTTGACCATTAAAACGTATTTTTTAAATTGTGGCACTGGTACTCCTTTGTGGTTTGAAATCCCGAATTTCAGTATTTCAAAATTACATACCCGAAAACACTAAATGCCAAAACTCGCAGAAGCACGAAATTCAAAATCCCGAAGTTTAGAGATGGTGAATTAGCACTTCTGGTGGTACAGTGTGTGAATTGATGGGTGGAAGTTTAGGTAAGTACGTATGTGTAAGTGTGTTTGTTAGGGGCTTTAGTGTGTGTAAGTGTGTGTTGTGACTGCGATGTGTGTGTGTGTGTGTGTGTGTGTGTGAGGGACTGTAAAATGTGTGGGTGTGAGTTTCCTTTGTGTGTCTGTGCGATCTCGGAGTTAGAACATTTAAGTAGGGGGGGTGTAGCCCCTCACATGGGGGGTGCAGGTGGTCTTGCCCCCTGCTTATCTGTAGTGTAGGATTATATATTTGAGTGTGGGGGAAGTTGTGTGTATGTGTATGTCTGTGCTATATGTGTAGTGTATGTTCGAGATTTTAAATTTTGCGGTTGTGGGGTTTTGGAATTTTGTATTTTCGCAGTATTTTCGGCTATGTAATTTCAAAATACTGAAATTCGGGACTTCAGTATTTCAAGATTACATAGTGGACCCATATATATATATATATATATATATATATATATATACACACACATATAAAGGTTTCGTTAATTTTATGATGCCAATATTCAGCAAACCACAGCTTGACAAAACTGTTTGATCGACTCCCAAACCAGTGAATGGACAGAGTTTTCAGCAAGTATGGAGTTGTAATCTGTTTATTTTTGGATGTAAACGTGGCAGTAACAAAAAATCTTTAAGTAAGAATTTCACAGTAACTCTTACTTTCATTTTTTTCACTGCACACCTGCAAGGTATGAAGTTAATTATTGTTAGAAGTCAGTTAATTTAGACTTTCCAGACTGACTGGTAATGATTCTTATTATAAAAAAGCACATAAATTATTGATGGCTTTTATTGAAAGAGACCATAAAAAGAAGACAATGGAGGCAAGAGCTTTACAAACAGATGAAGAAAGTAAAGTAAAATATAAACCATTAACAGAAATGCAATTCCAGCATGATAGTAATAGAAGAAATATAAGTGGGAATGAAATAAAAATGGGTTGAATTTTAGTGTGGATGCTGGAAGTATTAAAACACAATAGATGAGACCTTGAACATTTTCATAATTCTAGTAATATCGACCATTTACTTTAGCCTCCCTTATTTTTAATAAAAATGTGGCAATTTGAAAACTTTATCAGAATTAGGTAGGGAAAGTTTAACTGACCATTAAAGTTCAATTAGCAGATAAGGTACTTATCTCTGTGGATTATGTAGAGCTTCTAAGTTTATAAGTAACAGCCCATATTATTTAAATGTTTCTACAGGAAGCACATGGGGGAATGGTAGGTTTTGCAACTGTATGATAAAAAAAACATCATCTATGTGGCTGAGTATGATCTTCCTTTTATGTACTAAAGAAATTCATGGTAGAGCCAATAATTATATCTGGACATTAACAAACAGACAGAACTGAGTGTCTACTAGACAATGGGTTTAAACAACAGTGTTAACTTAAAGGATAGCTGAAAGTTAGATAGTGTAAGTAATTGTATGCACTAACATTAATGACTTTATATGACTGTTATTAAGTTATTATAAAAAGTGATACAGTTTGATCCTTTAAATACTATGTATTTTAAATCCATTGTCTGAAAACTTCCTGTCTGAGTATATTAAAATATGAAAGTGCTTACAGTTTATTTGAGGTGTTCTTGTGATGGGAATTACATCAACTGCTTGGTTTGGCATTTGTGCTTCCTTTTGTGTTATACACGACAATGAAATTTAATCTATCAGACACAGCTATATATTTCCACTGAAAACCACTTAAAAACAAACAGTTTTTTTTTGGGGGGGGCAAGCCAGTTACCCCTGCTCTCCTCATATAAGGTGTGCTTCCATACCTCTTGCATCTCTTAATATACTATTTCCAAAATCATGCAACAGTGGTGGATATAGCAAATTTCCAAACCCACAGTTGTTTGACCAAAAATACCAGCATTTGTCACACTTACAAAAACCCTTGTCCCTCTGCACTGTCCATACTCACATCTCTACATACATTAACTCAGTGACTGTAAAATAGTGGGGATAACTGCAAACTCTCTTATCCTCACTAGTGCATAATCTTGGTAAAAAAACACATTGGTATAAATTTTCTGATGAATTGAGGCAACAAAATACAGCTCAATGAACTGCATAATTAACTGTAAGCAGGAATAAGGACTAAAGAATTATAAAGTCAGAGTCAGAAAGGGGTATTGTGAAATAGAATATTAATGTTAGATGATGGCTGAGTGTGAGAAGTAGGAATAGGCGGCGCTAGCTTTAAGAATGTTCAAAAGTTTGGATTACCTCCATGTGCTCAAGGTCCAGGATTGAAAACACATAGTCACTAGTGATTAAAAAGCATATCCCTGCCAGCTTGGGGCACCATCACAGTGGTATCCAAGTAAATAACGATTTTTTTATGTACCGAGCCGGGAAGAAAGTTGTTGTGAAGAGATATTAACAGTTTTGATGATGAAGTCAAATGCAGAAGAACTGATCAGCCTTTTACATGGAATCAGTTTACAGATGAGAGGGTGTACATTGGTGGTCTACAGCTGGAGAGAGAAGAATTAATCTGCAGATTATATAAACCAAAATCTGAAGATCACTAATGTTCTTTTTGCATACAGAAGACAATAGTAGGAGGCCAATTTCTAGTTGAGATTCAACAAAACATTTTCCAATGGCAGTTTTTACTTGTAGGATAAGGAATTTAAAAATGTTGCAACAGCTGAAGGGCATCCAGTTAATTTTGAGTTTTTGCTGTTCTGTGCGCATTTTCATGGAAATGAAGTAGTCAAGGAATTGCCTTAAAGTATTTAAAAGAGGAAACAAACTCTGGTGGTTGTGAAAGGAGATACTGACTAAAATTAAGCATTGCTTAAATCAAGGTTGGGTGATAAAAACAAACCCTTGATTTTATCCCTTTTTAAAATTAAATGCTTGATATTAAGCAGCTAATTATGTTTTGAAGATCTTGTCAAAGAACTTAACTGGTGTATATGATATAAAAGATCTGAAGAGTACAGCGTTACTTATCTAGAGGATAAGACTGGAATATATAGGCCAGTAACATTACAAAAAGAAGAGGGTCAAAGGCACAGCATTCAAGTACTTCAGATCTTACGGTAGAGGCAAGTTGAGAGGCTGCTTCCTATCCTAACCCTGAAAGTTTGGTTATTCAAGTAGTTTTAAAATTAGTTCAGGGTGGTGATATCAACGCTGGCCAAATGCAAGAAATTGAGTAGAATGCTGTCGCTGACTACACCAAAAGATCTACAAACAGATAACATGTAGGCATACCACTGCATTTTTATCAGGGTGGTACCAGATAGTGAGAAGAAAGTAGTAGGTAAGGTCCTGCTTTTGGTAAAACCTGTACTTATACATCAAAAGGAAGTCATACTTGTAAATAAAGTCTGTGGCTTGGTGACAGATGTGCTTTTCTAATAGTCTGGCTACAGATGGAAGTAGGGAGATGGGCCTATAATATGAAGTACTGGAAAGAGAGTTACATTTGGGAATGGGGTGATTATGACCTCTTTTCACGGTAAGGGAAATGAACACTAGCAGAAGAAGAGGCTGTAAAGGTAATAAAAATGAAGATCAATGAAAGTCTTAGCAACATTTCAGAAACACCATGGAAAGAGATCATTGCTATCTGACCCCCTGTGGTTAAGATGACTGTCAAAAAGTTTTCTGTCTTAGATACTCTTTTTAGATGGAAAGTGACAGTACAGCATACCTTTCAACTGTCCAGATTTTCACAGAAGGTCCAGATTTTTGACTGATATTTTTAGTCAGTTTCTCATAAAATTGTGGTTTTCTGGCAAATCACTGAGGGCTGAAGTCAGAAAATAATGTCACGCATTTGAATTTCAGAGTATATATCCTTCAGAAAATGCATGCTAATGCAAAGTCTGTTATTCTATCAACATTCTAAGTTTGTAAGAACGATATTTTAAAACTGCCCCTTTTGGGGCTTTTGTTCCCCCATTATTTGTGCTCTTGTCCAAATTTCTTGCTCTAAGAGGTTGAGAGGTATGGAGTAGAGACCGCAGGGCGGAGAAAGTATGTGTGAGACAGGTATGCCACTATTGTTTTAGTCCTTTGGGAGGAAAGTACATGATGGTGGACACTACTTAGTTCTTCCTGGAACCAGATGTTTGAGGATCTGTGAGATGTTTAGATTTCTTGTCCCCTAAAGAAGGTGGCATTTTGGCTTTGTCAATAAATCAACATACTGCAGATCCTCATGAGTGTGTGTTTCCAAGGTGACCACTCAGAGTGATTAAGCAGAGTAGGTTTTCTGTCATCTATGGCTCCTTGGTGGCTTTTCTGTAGTTACAGATTGGTGGTATTAGTTTTAGTAAGATGTTTTAGAGTATGAAACAGACTGCATCAAGATTTGCAGCTCAATATAGCTATTCCAAAATCTGATTTGTTACTGAAGAAGAAGCTTTGAGCTTTGAAATCAATATACCATTTTAATCTGCCTTTTTCCACCTACAGTTTTTGTTACACCTTACTTGGCTGCTGAGATTTTGAACTGCAACAGTGCTGGATTGTTCTGTGGATTTGTTTCAATATCAAAAGAGAGAAAGATGAGTAGCCAGAGAGTGGAGCCAAAAGACTGGCTACTGAAAAGCTGTTCTGAGGTTACAAACATGAATAGATGACCCAGTTTGCATGGAAAAATATAAGGTGGGAATAGCGAAAACTTTAGAAATCAAAAAGGAAGAGAAAATGAAATGTGTAGAGGGTAGGCCATTGTTGGAGTCACTAGGATAGGAGTATATGTTGTAATTTATATTTAGACCAATGCTGTCTAGCAGCATAGCACTGGGAAGTCCAATTACAAAAGAAGGGTCTGATAAAAGGGGGTTTGGATGGGAAGGTCCTGACATCATGATGCTGGTTTACTGACTGAAGAGTGGAAAAGAAAGTGAAAGGAAGACATTAGCTTTAATTTATGTAAGTTATTAAAGGAAGCAGGAAGAATGATCAAATATCAGGGATACCTTACCATCTAATCGCTAATGAAGATGGCAGAAAACTGAGAAGAATTACAGTATATAAGTAGGAGAAGACATAACAAGATTAAGTTGTCACTGTAACCTTTATGTAGGAATTTATACAGGGAGAATAAGTAATAAGCTCAACATCTCTTATGCTGAGTTGTGGCTGACCAAAGTAATCAGCCAAAACTACTTTCACAAACAGTGGAGTTTTCTCTTTTCTCCACTGTTGTGTGACCCTGAAGTAGGTATAAATTAGTCCAGGGATGTGGGAGTGGGGTGTCACCCCACATTGGGGAGTGGGGGTCAACATGTGGAGAAACAGCTGTAAATAGACTGACATGAAACACTATACTGGTACATTATATCAGACAGTAAAAGAACAAAATACAAAGCTAAAGCTTTTGATTAATGCAGAAAAACAGGAGTACTACACAGAGTACAACCTCTGCACTGAAATATAAACTGGCAGAGGGATATAAGAGGTCTGTCAGGTAAGTGATTGGAAGAGCTAGAGTGTAGTAATACAGATCTGATATAAATATGTTACAGCAAAAGACTGAGGCTGTGGATTGTGAAGTTAGAACAATTCCTGTAATGGGCACTGGGTCTGGAGGTGGAGTATTTAAAATACTGAAGGTGGAGTGGTTATCTGTGGCACATGAGTCTACTTCCAAATGAATGCCCTGATAACAGAGTCCTAAGCTGTCAACATGACAGGGAATAACGATTACAGTGCCATAGCAATCTTTGCCCTGGTAAGAGGGTTTTAAGCTGTCAAGATGTGAGGGAAGGACAAAGGGAGAAGAAAAATCCCTAACTTTATGTTTCCTTTTCTTGAGAGACCCCTCCAGAAATAACAGCATCCTGAAGGACAGTCGTTCCCCTAGGAATCAAGCTCTTCAGAGCTGCTTTGTGAAAAACAAAGTCCACTCCCTCCTCCAATATAAACAAGAGTTGTTTTCCCCTGCCCAAACAGGACAGCCAAAAAGCTGAAGACCATATGCCTGCCTCTTGGTCCTTGGCAACTTCACAAGAAGCAACATCAGGGTGACCAAGAGAAACTGATGACTCAAGGAAACTGATACGGCCAAAGCTGCGTCATTTACCTATGGTCAAGGCAAAGAGAAAATCGGGGTCAAGACTGAAGCTTCCTGAACAACTCTCCTCTTCCTGCAGATCATGAAGGGAACAAACAAGAAGTTGGGACCCAGGTCCATGTCTGTACTGAAACAGGTGTCTGACTAGCATGCAACACAGCCTTAGAATATTGCTCTTCTCTCCTGACTAAAACATGAAAGTCTCAATTAAACTTTTTAGTGACAACCACTAAAATCACTAGTCCTTACTCCTAACAATATTTTTATACAGGAAAGTTGTACTTTCCCAAACAAAAAAAATAAAATTTTGTAGGTATTCCTGAATGGTGTATTTATCTGTCCAACTCTGAAGAACTGTTAGCCAACTATCAATCACTCAAAGCCAACAAAAGATTGTGCTCATCAATGGCAATAAAGTTCTGAGAAGATGGCATCATAACCACTGACTTTATACTGCTTTCTTCCACATGTACAGTGGTTAGGTTGTGTGGAAGGTGCCTTAAAGCTCTGGAAGCTGGCTGGTCATCCAATCATTGGTAGGATATGTCCTATACAGCTTAGGCTACTACAGCAGTGATCAAATGATTAACATCATTATCTATAAAAAAAGCAAAATCAGGAGGGAGTAAGAGGTCTGAGGATGTTAAATCCTAATGTAGTTAGTCTATGTTTACTTATAAAGATGACTATGAAAGAGAATGAGAAAGAAGAGATGAAAATTATGGAGCTGAGTGATATGGGATACAGCAACAGGCAAGACAAGGTAAAAAACAAAAAAGCAGAAATTTTGAGGAAAATAAATGAAACAGATCTGATTTACTATACTACTTTCTTGGTTCTACTCCTGTATTTCCATATTTAATCAACTAATAGCAAATGTTATTCTACCTAAAGGCAATATTATGCAATGTGGTGTTTACACATTTTTATAGTCATTCTACTGTAATTGATAGTTTCTGTTGGCAATAACTGTACAAGTTGACATTTACTGTTGTAACTTATCTCAACATTTGCTTACAAGGATTAGGTACTCCCTGAAAAGGGCCTTTGGACCAAGTGTACTTAAGAGGTTAACAAAAGTAAAAATAAAAAAAAAATCTTAGATGTTTACAGACAGAAACAGAAGAAATTACACAAACCAATTAAAAATACTATAACTGTGATATGCAGTAGGACTGCAAAGAAGGGAAAATAAAGGAAAGGTTAGAATATATAAATAATGAGCATATACCATGTAATATGTGAGGTGAACACTGGCAGTTTGCTTTACATAAAATAAGGATGATAGATAAAAAATGCAAGTTAGGAGCAGAAAAGAAATGTTTAACAGAAGAATATCAGTACAAAATGGAATTATAAAGCAAATGCTTTTTAAGTATGTTTTTCAAAAAAATTTTGGGTAATAACTTATGAAGGATGGAAACTGGGGAATGAAAAATGTTAGTTACCACTAACATTTATGGAGGAATGGGAGGAAATATGCAGGAAGGAATATAGCTATAATGCCATGGCATATATGGCAAGCATGGTATGTGCTGTTTTGGAAAGTTTATTTCTCCCAGTGTTGTGTTACTCTATATAGTTATTTATATATATATATATATATATATATATATATATATATATATATATATCTACACACACACATATACAAATGTCTATACACCCCCCATATATATATATACATATATATATATATATATATATATATTTATATATATATATATATATATATATATATATATATATATATATGTATATATATATATATATATATATAGAGAGAGAGAGAGATAAACTACAATAATCCGCAGATAGAAAAAAATACTCTGTTGCACAAAAAAGTATAAACGTAGACAATAGAAAGTATAGCAGCGGAGTAAAACAGCAGCCGGGTTATCATAAACAGGACTATTGATTGCATTACTTAAAAGTTTTCCACCAAACTAATGAGGTGATGTCTAAGCTTGTGTGCGGTTCTTTGGAAATACTCCTATGAGCAGGTCTGATGAAGCTGTATGTGAAAGCGCTTACCTCTGTCTTTTTACATTAAATCAGATTTTTATGATAACCCGGCTGCTGTTTTACTCCGCTGCTCTACTTTGTATTGTCTACATATATATATATATATATATATATATATATATATATATATATATATATATATATATATATATATATACATGTGTGTGTGTGTGTGTGTGTGTGTGTGTGTGGGTCTACTACACTATATTGAAATCTGAAATACCACATCATCGAATTTTAATTCATCGAGATCAGTTCATCGAGATCAGTTCAATGAAAAAAGAAGTTATGTACTAACCATAACTTTCTATACTTGTTGTCCATCTTGCCCTTCATTCTTACATGTGGATTCGGAGCCAATCTTCGGCTCCAACTCAGCCGATTACAGAAGCTCGAAGTCTCTAAGTTGGCTCGTGGCAAGATGGGTATCCCATAATGCAGTGGTATCAATCCTCTGATCTTGTCTGCTGCTAACTATAATAGAAAATAGTTATACTGTACCCTCAGGTAAAGGAGAAACAATAGTGAACAGTCTCCAACATAAAGAAAAGGGCAAAATTGTTCCTACCAGGTCCTGTAGGATTACATGGATGGGGGTAGGTGGGTGGGTTCATAAGAATGAAGGGAGAGATAGACAACAAACATAGAATGCTATGGTTCATAGGCTGGTACTAGGCTATCGACCCTAGGGCCTACACAGGCCTAGCCATAACAATTCCCTGGATATTGATTCCCACAATTTTTACTTCCCTGGACCACTGTCTAGCAGGGCGACTGATGTGATCTCCGAGGTGAATTTCCTATCTCCCATCAAATTGTCAAGGTTCCTTTTGAAGAGGGCCAAGGAGGCGCTCTGCTTAACATGTATGGGCAGTCTATTCCAGAGTATGGGGAGTCTCTGGGTCAGGAACCTATCCCTCCAGCATGTTTTGTTCATTATGATGACAAGGTTTAGATCCCTGGAGCGTATGGCTCTGAGGGTTTGGGATTTCTTTCAGTGGAGCATGTCCAACAGGTCAGGATATGACATGGCCTTGTATGTTAAGCAGAGATCACCTCTGAGTAGATGATATGCCACAGAGTATAGCTGGAGTTTATTAAGACAGTCGGCATAGGGCATCTGCTTTAGGCCTGTGATTCTTTTAGTGAGGTATTTATGTGGCCTTTCCAGCTGTTGCAGATGTCTTGTGAGGTACATACCAAATGGGGAGTTGTACTCTATAATGGGTCTAATGAGAGATGAGTACAGTGGGACAATGACCTCCTTTTTTTTGGATGAAAACCCTTAGTGATGAGGTGTGCTACATAGAAGGATTTCCTGACTGTTGTGGCGATGTGATTATCGAAGGTGAGACCACTGTTCACCTGTGTCCCTAAGTCTCTCATCACACTTTTGGTGTTTAGTGTACTGCCACCTATGTGGTAATTCATGGGCACATGGTTTTTCCCAAAGGAGATAACTATACATTTCTTGGCATTGAGCTTGAGCCCGTGGCTCTGGCACCAAGCATCTGTTTCTGTAAGGCCCTTTTGTAGAATATCCACATCATTTGGGGATTCAATAATGGCTCCCAGTTTTCAGTCATCTGCGAACTTTGTTAGCCAGAGTCCCTTAGTGTTGGCCTGTACTTCAGAGAAGTAGATGCTAAACAAGAGCGATCCCAGGACTGAACCCTGAGGTACTCCACTTGTCACCTGTCTGGATCTGGATTTGAAGTCGGCTACTTTTACAGTCTGGGTTCTGTCAATAAGCCAGTTAGCAACCCATCGAGTGATGTAGGGATTTATGCCCAACTTAGTAAGTTTATCTATGATTCCAGAGTGGGGGATGGTGTCAAAGGCCTTGGCAAGGTCCAGATAGGCTGTGTGGACCTCCTTACCCTCATCCACAGCTCTGGAGACTGATTAGAAGAAGTCAATCAGGTTCAGGAGAAGAGATCGGCCCTTCACGAACCCAAACTGGGTGGGGTCCAGTTTTTGAAGGTTGCCAATGTCTTTGTTTATAAGTTGCATGATAATGCGTTCCATACCCTTGCAGATCAGGCTCGTCAGACTGATGGGACGGTAGTTCCCGGGATCCAAGGTGGAGCCCCCTTTGTGGAGTGGGATAAATGTAGCTGTGCGCCACTCAGTGGGCAGGAAGCCTGAGGTGAGGCTATGATTAAACATGACACTTAGGTGAGGTGCCAGTTCATTTTGTAGTTCATAGCCCGGGATGTCATCTGGTCCTATGGATGCTGTATTCTTAGCTTTGGAGAGTGCGGTTTCTACCTGTGTGGCCGTGATTACTGGAATTTGGAAATCATTTGGCAGTGAGATGGGCCCTTTAGGGGGTGAGAGGGGGGTGAAGTTGGCACTAAATCGATCTGCCAGGATATTGGCAATATCCTTGGGATCAGTATATTTAATGCCATTCTGTTGTTGCTCAGAGCAGATCTGAGCATTGCCATTTAGATTCTTGACATAACTATAGAATGCCTTGTGGTTGTCTTGGGATTCTTTAGCAATTTTATTTTTGTAATGTACTTTGGAGGATTTTATGAGGGATCTCAGCTTCTTACTGAGGCTGGTAAGGGAGTTTTTTTGCATCCTGGGATTTTCCTCTTTTCTGCAACAGTTTCTTCCTTCTGTTGTATAGTTTGTTTATGGCAGGGGACCACCAGATTGGCTTCCTTTTTTTGGAGGACAGCGTCTTGGTTCTATTTGGGAAGGCACAATTCATGCACAAGTGGATGTGCTCATACAGTGCTTTAGTGTAGGATTCAGCAGTCGAACTTTCAGCTCCTGTCTGCATGGGTGTCATGAAGTCCGTCACTTCTGACTTGAGTAGCATGAAGCTGGCTTTGGAAAAGTTTTTTTACAGAGGTTTCCTTACTGGGGGGTGGGGGTGGGATGTAGATGTCAAGGGTGATTAGCTTATGGTCAGACCTGACCAATGAGGGAGTGACCATTGGTGTGGAGCATCTATCTCCCATGTTGGTAATGACCAGGTCTAGGATATTGGAGCCCCTGGTGGGACAGTGAATTAGTTGATCCAGGGCATTGGAATTTATGAATTCCAAGAACCACTGGGAAAAGGTGTTGGTACCCGAGTAGTTTTCCCAGTTAATGGCAGGGTAGTTGAAATCACCCAGTATTAGGGTGTTTCGTTGTATCTTAATATTTTCCAGTACGTTTAGAAAGGTGTAGTGAGAATCTTGGGGCATGTTGGTGGATCTGTAGCAAGCTACAATTTGGATTGCAGTCTTACCTAGTGTTAGTTGCATCTGGAGAATTTCAGATGCATTGTGTTGGGCAACTAACCTGGAGGTGTGAATATCCTTGGTGAATATGGACACTCCTCCACCTTTAGTGTTTCGGTCTTGGTTTGGTGACCGAAACGTGTGGTAAGAGTTGTAGCCTGGTATTGCAGGGGTGCTCTCTGGAGCCTTGAACCAGGTCTCAGTTACTGCACAGATATCGATGTTCTCCATTTTTAAGAGTGCCTGGAGAGACTGCATTTTGAGGTTTAGACGTCTAGCATTGAGTAGCATTACCTTCAGATTTTGCATGTTTGTATCTGTTACAGTGGTGGTTTTGACCTTTGAACCTTGCCTAAAAAAAGGCACTATAGGGGTGGCAAGAGCTTTGGCCAGTAACCTGAATCCCAGGGGTGAAGGGTGCAGACCGTCTCTGGCAACGCATCATGGTTTGTCAATCATGTCGTCCCAGGTAGACAGATACTGAATCCCCTTTGAATGACACCAGAAGCTTAGCCAGTTGTTGAAGTCAATCATTTTGCCCTTATACTGTGGTATCATTCTGTGCGAAGGCAGGATGCTACTCAGGGCTAGGGTCATACCTGCCTGGTCCACATGATCCGAGAGCTCTTCCCTGTCTCTTTTCATGTAGTCCAGGGAGGTATGTCTCAAGTCATTCACTCCAACATGGACAATGACAGAGTCATATTTTTACATGTTGTGGAGGGACTTGAGTGCATACGTTATGTGGTGGATCCTGGCACCCGAAAGGCAGCTGACTGTAATTTTCTCCTTGTTCAGTCTGGTGAGTGGGACATCAGTTGTTGTGATTGGTGTTTGTTTGCTTTTCAGCTTCGGAGGTCTTTGTTGCTTGGGCAGGTTAATGTTAGGCCTTCGCATATGTGGGTTTAGTGTTGCTATGTGTGGGTGTTGATGGTATGGGTTTTGAAGGGCTATGTGTTGCTTGAGGTGTAGTGCAGTTGTTAACCTTCTTCCCTTGATTGTCTAGCACAATCTTGGCTGGAGAGAGCTTTGCTTCCATTTTGGCTATGTAAGCGCATCTCTTGCACGTTGTAGTGTTGGGTGGTAGGAGGAGAGGGTTCTTTGTTTACATGAGGCAGTTGCTGCATTGCCCCAGTATGCCCAGATTCACCGGGTGGACAGGAGAAATCACCGGAAGCTGACCCTTGGACATGCCTGTTTAGGTGCTTTTTTGTAAAGTACAAGAGCTGTTTTCCCTTACCTTTGCAAGTTACTTTGCAATTATAGGCTGTTTAGTGCCTACAATTAATTTCTCCTTATTAACAATGGGAGTTGAGTGCTTGTATCAGTTTAAGGCTTCCTAGTGCTTTCCAGCAGGTTCCAGAGCAAGTGCTAGTCACAGGAGTTCAGATTTTAATCCTACTACTGAGAAACCAGCTAGTTCTAAGGAAAAATTTGAAGATCAGACTTTCTGGCACCTGGAATAGTTTAACCGTAGCCCTGCGGTGCTGTACGATGCGAAAAACATGCAAACACACATGCTTTTAAGCCAGAAAGTTGAAAGTGATAGAAATCAGCCCAAAATGGCTAATAAAATTACAATTTCAGAGCTGGAAACCACTCCTCTAGTGTTAGCTAGGCAGTACAATGCTCACCACTCCCACTGGTAAGCTGTAGGACTTCCCTCTACCACAGCAAGGTCTGCATAGCTCTGAACACAGAAAATAAAGTTCTGAAACCAGCTAAGGCTGGTAGGATTTCCCTCTACCACAGCAAGATCTGGATAGCTCTGAACACAGAAAATAAAGTCCTGAAACCAGCAAAGCCTGGGATCTGGACTATACTAGCTAGGAAATGCAGGAAATGAGCAAATAATAAGAAGTTATGCACCTATCATAACGTTCCATGTTAGTTGTCTTCTTCTCGCCTTCTTTCTTGCTGGATGGGTTCGGAGCCGATCCTCGGCTCCGACTCGGCCAATACTAAAGCTCGAGAGCTAATTCCACCGGCTCGAGGCTCCCCTATATCCCACAATGCTAGGCGGTAACTACTCAGATCTCGTTTGATAGCTAGACCAAGCAATTCTAGTCTCCATAGTATGGAGAAGGGTAACCCACCTCTATATAAACCAGAGTGTAAGGTATCCCAGACCTAACAAAAGGGGAAATAGAGGTGGTAGAACGTGTGGGAATGAAACTCTTCCAGAGGAAGATCACAAAATTAATTCCTATCGGTCTGTCCAGGCTTGGGGGAAGGAGGGTGGGACGCAAGAAAGAAGGAGAGAAGAAGACAACTAACATGGAACGTTATGGTAGGTACATAACTTCTTAATGTTAAGTTGTCTATCTCGCCTTCATTCTTGCTGGATGGGACCGCGTCCCTAGCACTTTATCCCGGGTGGCCTATCGGAACAGACTTGTGAGAACAGTGGAACCAAAGTTGGCACGGTTTCTGGAGACCATGTCCAATTTGTAATGTGAAATGAAGGTATGAGGAGAAGCCCAGGTGGCTGCTGCACAAATGGAATCTATTGGCAGCCTGTCCTGAAAAGCTACGGATGTAGCTAATGCCCTAGTTGAATGAGCTCTAGGTCTTGAAGGTAATTTTTGATGTCTGATCTCATAGATGAAGGTAATTGTAGAGGTGAGCCATCTAGAAAGGGAAACTTTAGTAACTGGAAGGCCCAATTTCCCTTCCGCATATGATAGAAAAAGCTGATCAGATTTCCTGAATTGTTTAGTCCTGTCTAAATAATATCTAAGTTGGCGGTGAACATCCAGAAAATGCAGCTTTTGTTCCGACCTGTTGGAATAGTTAGGGAAAAAGACGGGGAGATCAATCGTTTGGTTTAGGTTTGTTTGAGAAGAACCTTAGGTAAAAAGGATGGATTAGTATGGAGGGATACCCTACCTTTGTGAAACACTAAGTAAGGAGGGTGACTGCACAGAGCATGGAGTTCAGATATCCTTCTCGCTGAAGTTATGGCTACTAGAAAAAGTGTCTTCCATGAAAGCAACTTCAGAGAACATGAAGCCGCTGGTTCGAAAGGAGGAAGGATTAAGAATGCCAGAACCAAGTTCAAGTCCCATTGAGGCGGGGGATCTTTGATTGGAGGTTTGAGAAGAAAAACGCCCCTTAAAAAGGCTTTGCAGAGCTTGTGAGCCATGATGCTAGACTCCGAGACACCTACATGATAATTAGATATAGCAGCCAACTGAACTCTAATGGTAGATGAAGAAGAGCCTGAATGAAAGAGTTCTGCTAGAAAGTCTAGAATAGACTGGATAAATGCAGTGAAGGGATCTATATTTTTTGATGTTGCCCAAAAGGAGAAGCGTTTCCATTTCCTATTATAAATCTTCCGGGTAGAAGATTTATGAGAGGCTATCAAGATATCTCAGACCGAGCGAGATATTAAGGGAAGCCTGGCTAAGGTCGGAATTGGAGAAACCACGCTGTGAGGTTGAGAGAATGAAGAGATTGGTGCAGCTGGCCCAATTGGTGGGTCAACAGATCTGGTACTGGGTCCAGATGCCAAGGCTGCTCCAAAAGGTAACGATGAAGGAACGGAAACCATATCTGTCGAGGCCAGTAAGGGGCAATGAGGATCATTGTCACTCTCAAGGCGATGGCTTTCTGAATTAGTTGAGTTATCAGTGGAAAAGGGGGAAAAGCATACAGAAGTCCCCGGGGCCAATCGTGGACTAGAGCATCTCTGGTGGGATGGCCTGGTAATGGGAAGAGAGTGAAGAAGTCGTGACACTTGCTGTTTTGGGGAGTAGCAAAAAGATCGCAGCAAGGCTGGCCCCATCGTTGGAACACTTCTTCCAGTACTGATTTCTTCAGAGACCACTCGTGGGGCATGAGAATTGCCCTGCTCAACTTGTCTGCAATCACGTTGGACTTCCCAGGAATGTGCATTGCTAACAGAAAACGCTGAGACGAGATTGCCCATTGCCAAAGTCTGAGTGCCTCTCGACATAAGGGGTATGATCTGGTTCCGCCTTGTTTGTTGATGTACCACACTACGGACATGTTGTCCGTCTGAATTGCAATAGTCCCTGTGGGAAGAGAGTCGTGAAGGGCTTGCAACGCTAAAAGCACTGCTCTCATCTCTAAGACATTTATGTGCAAATGGCACTCGAAAGGTTGCCACGTGCCCTGGACTGTCCTGCCCTGATAATGCCCCCCCCACCCGATCAGGGAGGCGTCTGTTGTCAACGTGGCGACTGGGGGGGGGGGAGTGAAGGATCTTCCTTGGAGAACCTGAGGTGATGTGATCCACCAAGACAGTTGATTCTTGCATGACTGAGTTATCAATATGGTGTGGGACATCGGGAGCTGTTGGAAGGACCATTGAGTAAACAGCATCCATTGGAGGATCCTCATGTGGAAGCGAGCTAAGGGGAGAAGGGGGATAGCTGCTGCCATGAGTCCTAATACCTTCAAAACTAGTCTGGCTTTGACTTTGTTGCATTGTAAGAGAAGGTAAACTTGTCTGCGGATGTCTGACACTCTCTGCTCTGTAAGTCTGGCTGAAAGATTGAGTGTGCCTAATGTGGCGCCTATAAAGGTAATAGATTGACAAGGCGACAAGGCAGATTTTTCGAAATTTATTGAAATGCCTAGAGCTTGGCAAGTTTGGATAGTGAAGTCTCTGGATAGAAGTAATTGATGTCTGGTGGTGGCAGTAAGGAGCCAGTCGTCTAAATATGGAAACACCTGGAATCCTTGACGTCTCAAGTGAGCCGCGACCACTGCCATGCATTTGGTAAACACTCAGGGGGCTGTAGTGAGACCAAAGGGCAGGGCTCTGAACTGGTAGTGACTGGCTCCCAGCCTGAAGCAGAGAAATCTCCTGGAGCGTCTGTTCATCTTTATATGGTAGTACGCATCCTGAAGATCTATCGAGCACATCCAATTGTCCTGACCCAAGAAGGGTAGAATGGACTGTAGCGTGACCATCCAGAATTTTGTTTTTCTGACATACTTGTTTAAGTTGCTGAGATCCAGTATGGGTCTCCAGTCCCCTGTTTTTTTTTGGTACCAAAAAGAATTTGGAGTAGATTCCGGATCCTTGTTGGTCTGCTGGGACTGATTGGATAGCTCTTTTTGATAGCAGCTTTGAAATTTCTAGTGCTGCTTGTTCCCTTAGACTGGGTGGAACATCTGGAAGGGATCCTTTGGGCTGGGATGGAATGTGAATAAAGGGAATTTTGTAACCCTCGGATATAATCGACTGTACCCATTTGTCTTGTGTAAGGGAAAGCCAGGCTTTTGGGTACAGGGATAATCTTCCCCCGACTGCCTCCGGAGGTGGACAGCCGGGCAGTTCCTCAGGGATGCTGAAAGGGTTTATCAGAGAAAGTTTCTCTGCTACCCTGGTTTTGCGGACCTCCTCTGCCTCTAGGGCGGCGTCTATTGTTATTCTCCCCTCTGCCTCTAGAGGGGAATCGACCTTGTGTGTCAGATGAGACTCCCTGGGTTTGTTTGCAGAACCACATCTTTCCTCCCCTCTGACCTTTGGGATAAGGCCTAGAAGGGGTAGAAAAACGGACTCCCACGGCAGAGACAGTCTTACCTTCCACCTCGCACCTAGTCAATGTATCCTTCACCTGAGGACCAAACAAGGATGATCCATCAAAGGGGGAATTGGTGAAGGACGCCTTGAAAGGGTCCGCAAAGTTGCACAGCCGCATCCAGGCGTGACGTCGTAAGGCAACGCCTGCGCCTGCGGCTCTACTCGCCCCATCTGCAGCATATGAGATAAGCCGCATGGAGGAGTTAACGATGGAGTTCAGGGTTGCCAACTGGGAGTTCATTCTGTCTTGGAACCCCTCAGCTGTTGGATCCTTTACCTCTTCACTTATATCCTTGAGTAAATCTCTCTGGGGACGAGTGAAGTGACATAAGTAGTTCAGCGACCGCATTGAAAAGGTCGCTGACGAGAACATCCGCTTACCGTACCTGTCCATGGTCCTAGATTCCTTATTAGGAGGATGGACAGGTACCGAAGGATCGGCTAACTCCTTCTTAGTGGCTGCGGCCACCACCATGGCATCGACGGGGACGCCTTTAGATAAAAAATCTTTATCTCTAGGGGCAGTAATAAACTTAGATGGCCTCCTCGAGGTGGGTTCGACTGAATCAGGAGCCGTCCAGGCCTTCCTTGCCACCACTTCCATAAGGGGGTCAAAGGGAGGGGACACCCAGGAGGTAGAAGGGCGAGAGCCGAACGCCTCAAGGTACACTGACTCATCCTCTGAAGGGTTAAGGGCTGGCCAGTTCCCCCTCTGTTTCAGGATCTCAAGGATGACAGCAAAGGAGACATCCTCAGAGGGGGATCGAGGGGAACCTTCAGATTCCTCTAAGTCAGTGTCAGAGGTGATAGACTCAGGGGAGTCAATGTGCTTCCTCTTGCACTGCCTCTTCCTAGGGGGCTCTCCTACCGGGTCAGGAGAGGCCTCGGAAGAGGAGGAAATTCCCAATGGGGAAACTTGAGGAGTTGGCTCTCTGCGGTCTGAAGCAAGGGTGTGGGTAGAAATCACCGCAGGCACTGATGATGGAGGGGCTGACGGAGGCACCCCTATCGGGCAAGGCCGGAGGTCCCCGCTCCGAAGAGATCAGGACCCCAGCACCGACAGGGACGGCTCTGAGGCCGATGTCGGAGCCGAACTCACCAGCGCCGAAGCACCGAGAGGGAGAACGGGGTCGGACAAGTGTCCGATGCCACTCGTCCCCGCAGGGCCGACGAGGGAAGCTCGGCACTGAGATCCCTCCAAAGAGGAGATCGGAGCAGACGACGGAGCCAAAAGGGAAGGTATCGGATCCGATGCACCGACAGTCATGGCTCCAATGAGCCCCGGCTCCGAGCTCAAAGGAGTTGGAGGAGGAACACATTGAGGGACAGAAATAGTCACTGACTGATGAGTCGGGCTATGAAGCATTTGGGCCAGCGCCTCGAACTTGAGAAGTCTACTCACTACCCTTTGCAAATCGTGGTCAGATAGCCTGGAAGACCGTGAGGAATGTGATCTATGGCTCCGCTCCGAAAGAAGAGGGGATCCTGGTGCCGAGTGAACAGAGCCGATGGAGGGAGACCTAGATCTCTTTCTTAAAGGTTGCTCCTATAAAAGTATTGGAGCCAACTGAGTCTTATCAGCCTCGGCTCAGGCTGGAGCCGAGGTAATAGTATGAGGCTTGGAAACATCGGCTCCAGCCGGAGCCGATGTCGAAGCAGTTTTGATGCTTCCAGAGGACAGCTCTGAAGCCGGAGCCGACTGTCTGGAAGTCTTAGAAGGCTTCCCCGACACAGACTGGGTCTGGGGGCCTTCAGGCTTTAAAAAGCCATGCAAAATCAATTTATTTTTGCGTTCCTGCAGGACTCTAGGGCTGAAACCATGGCACACAGCACATGAGTCCTGCAGGTGCAAAGGTCCCAGGCAATACACACAAGAAGTGTGACCGTCTGTCAGAGACATTTTCTGACAGCACGAGTCACACTTCCTGAAGCCTGAGACCTTGGAGTCCTTAGACATAGTAAAGGCCTAAGTAATAAAAAACACTCACACACAGGCCTTTAAGAAAATATAAAATTCCAGTCACACTAAAGGACTAGGAGAAGGAGGGGAAGGGGCCTAAGGCCTAAAGTTAAAGGGGAATAAAGGGAGGGATTATGGGCAAAAGAGGTGAATCGATTAAAGGAAAAGGATAATTAAAACTAAAAGTTATACTAAGAAAGTAATAGGGGTCTAAAGATTATGAAAATAGAATAATTTTTCACTAACCTGCCAGAGCCGGTAGAAAAGCACCTCGTCAGCTAAGCGGCAAATGAGATCTGAGTAGTTACCGCCTAGCATTGTGGGATATAGGGGAGCCTCGAGCCGGTGGAATTAGCTCTCGAGCTTTAGTATTGGCCGAGTCGGAGCCGAGGATCGGCTCCGAACCCATCCAGCAAGAATGAAGGCGAGATAGACAACTTAACATGATAGTATTTTTTGTCTGTTTGTTAAAACAGGCTAAACAATGCAATAATACAGTAAATGAACACAGAAAAGGCTAAAGCACTTGAGTGTGTAGCCCTAAACAGTAAATGCAATTAAAACTCTACAAAATTAGCAATTTAAAACTTTTTAAATGAAGCAAGGCAAGTGCACAACTGAAAAACGATTTAAGAGGCAGTAATACAGTAGAATAAGTAGCTTGTTTACATATACAGAAAAGTCTATATATACAGAAAAGCAACTAAAACAATTCAGATGCAGTGCAAATTTTTTTTTGTTTAGAAAGGGAGAAAGGAGGATCAGAAGGAAAGAACCTAAGTGGGTTGGCCTTCTCAGATGTTCTCTGTATTAGGTAGAAGAGCTAATGACACTAGGCTGGGAGGAGTGTCCAAGATCAAATTTAGAGTAGGAGAGGGCAACTGCAAGGCCAGCAGGTATAAAGACAAGATGGAGGGTGGGGAGCTCTCTAGTCAGGACACACTACAGAAATCACTTCAGGCAAAAAACACTACAGGCAGTGAGCCAATAGCTATAAAATACAGTAATAAAGTATGCAGCAGACAATAAAAGTGCTATAGATATCTAGAATAACCAATAACTAGTAAAAATAAACAAAAAACAGTTTACTTATTGTTATATATCACGTTTTAGAGTTTTAGTCAGTGCTCCTTCTCCAATACATAACTTCTTTATGCTATGTTGTCCTATCTCGCCTTCATTCCTACATGTGGGACAGTGTCCCTAGCACATTTTTCTTGGGTGGCTCACGGGAATACACTATTGAGCACCATGGAACCAAAGGAAACTCTGTACCTGGTGGCCAAATCAACACTGTAATGAGTAATAAAAGTATGTGAGCTTGCCCAAGTCGTGGTGCACAAATACTGTCCATTGGAATTCTGGCCTGAAAGGCAGTGGATCTTGCTAATGACCTGGCTGAGTGACCTCTAACTTTGAAGGGGAGTTCCTTGTTATTGGAAGAGTATATAAAAGATATGCAATTAGAAAGCCAATTACATAATGTGATTTTAGAGAATAGCATACCTTTTCTTGCGTCCGAAAAGGATATAAATAAATGATCTGACTTCCTGAATTGTTGTCAATGACCATCAAGTTGGTGAAGTCTGTATTCTGCCTTGTTGGTATGGTTAGGGAAAAATGCTGGAAGTTCAACTGCTTGATTAATATTAGACTGAGAGCAAATCTTAGGGACAAAGGACGGGTTAGTTCGAAGCGAAACCCTGTCTTTATGGAAGATCAAATAAGGTGGTTTGACTGAAAGCGCACGTAGCTCTGAAACTCTTCTAGCTGAAGTTATGGCTACCAGAAAAATCATTTTTCAAGAGAGGAACTTTAGATTGCATGTAGATGAAGGTTCAAAGGGGGGTGAGGTTAAGTGCGATAGGAAAAAGTTTAAGTCCCAAGGAGGGACAGGTTCTTTAAATGGAGGTCTCAATAAAGAGGTGCCCTTCAAAAAAGCTTTACACAGTCTATGTGCCATCAAGTTAGGCATATGCTGTCCTAAGTGGAAATTGGAGATAGCTGCTAGCTGAACTTTAACTGTGGCAGCAGTTGAGCCTGAGCCTTGTTGGAAGAGTTCCAAAAGGAAATCCAAAATTAAAGAAATTGGGGCAGTGAAGGGGTCTAGGTTTCTGGCCTGCGCACAGAAAGAAAATCTTTTCCATTTACTAGCATATAGTTTTCTAGTAGAAACCTTATTAAAGGATATCACGATATGTTTTACTGAAGGAGTGAAATCCTGAAGCCTGACTAAGGTTGGAAGTGGAGCAGCCAAGCTGTGAAGTTTAGGGTGTGGAGAGAAGGATGGAGTGTTCCTGACATGTGTCAGCGGGTCTGGAACTGGGTCCCGAATCTATGGATCCTCCATGAGATGAGGACCGAGAAAGGGGCACCAAATCTGACGAGGCCAATAGGGGAATCATCTTGCTTCCCAAGGATTTTGCTTTCTGAATGACTTTTGATATAAGGGGAAATGGGGGAAAGGCATAAAGAAGTCCTGAGGGCCAGTTGTGAATAAGTGCATCTCTCTGTGTCTCCCCCAGAGGGAGGATTAGGGCAAAGTAGCTGCTGCATTTGGCATTCATAGGAGTGCCAAAATGATTGCAGCAAGGCTGGTATGTTCTGATTCAGAGACCACTCGTGAAGCATCAGAATTGCCCTGCTGAGCTTGTTGGTTATCACATTGGACTTCCCCAGGATGTGTGTTGCTGCTAGAAAGCTTTGGGATGAGACTGCCTACTGCCAAACCCTCAGAGCCTCTCGACAAAGTGGGTATGATCTGGTTCCTCCCTGTTTATGTACCATACCACGGACATATTGTCTGAGTGGATTGCAATCGCCCCTAGAGGAAGACAGTTGTGGAGTACTTGCAACGCCAGAAGTACTGCTCTCACCTCTAGAACATTGATGTGCAAATGGGCCTCGTGTTCTTGCCATATACCTTGGACTGTCTTTCCCAGGTAATCCCCCCCCACCGCTCCCTATCTGGAAAGCATCCGTGGTCACAGTAGCAACAGGTTGATGTGGAACGAATGGTCTCCCGATGGTTAACTCGGACTGAATCCACCAACAAAGATCTTTCTTGCAAGTTTCTGTTGTTATGATTGAGTGAGACAAAGAAAGTTCCTGAAGTGACCACTGGGAGAATAGTAAACACTGCCAGATTCTCATATGCATCTTGGCTAAGGGAACGAGGGTTATGGTTGAGGCCACTGTTCCCAGTAATTTGAGCACTATCTTTGCCTTGACATTGTGTTTAGGAAGAAGAAGCAATATCTGTTGTTTGAGATTCGCAATTCTGTTGGCGGAAGGCACACCATCATTGAAATGGTGTCTATTTCTTCACCTATAAAGGTAACATGCTGACAGGGCAACAAGGCAGATTTTTGCAAGTTTGCTGGAATGCCTAGGTGAGCACAAATTTGTAGGGTCATGTCTCTGGCCTGTTGAAGTAGATGCTTGGTGGTGGCAGTTAGGAGCCAGTCATCCAGGTACGGAAACACTCGGAATCCAAGACGTCTCAAGTGAGCCGTTACTACTACCATGCATTTGGTGAACACTCTGCGAGCTGTAGTGAAACCAAAGGGCAGAGCACGAAACTGATAGTGACCGGCTCCCAGCCAGAAGAGTAAGTGACTCCTCGATGCTGTGTCCATTTTTATGTGGTAGTACGCATCTTGGAGGTCTACTGAGCACATCCAATTGTCTTTCCTTAAAAGGGGGAATACAGACTGCAATATCACCATTTGGAACATGGACTTCTTTACTGATTCATTTAGTTTGCTGAAATCCAACATGGGCCTCCATTCCCCTGTTCTTTTTAGTACTAAAAAGAATCTCAAGTAAGTTCCGAATCCTATCTGGTCTGCATGGACAGTCTGGATGACAATTTTGTTTAGGAATGTTTGGATTTCTATGGTTGCTTAATCACTGTGATTGGGTGGAATATCCGGGAGGGGGACAGGAAAAGGGTATGGAGTATCCACTGGATATTATGTTTTGTACCCACTTGTTTCTTGTAATGTTGTGCTAGGCTTCTGGGTACAAAGATAAAAACGCCCCCTGACTGGCTCCAGAGTAGCACAGTCGGGCCTCCTTTCAGGAGCGCTGATAGGGACATCCGCGAAAGGAATCACGGTTGCCCTGGTTCTGCGGACCCCCGATGCCTCTAGAACGGCGTCTACCATTACTTCCTCCCCCTCTGCCCCTAGGGAAGGAATCACCTCGTGCATCTGGGAAAAATCTCTGGGATTTCTTGAACCACATCTTCCCACCTTTCTGCCCTTTAGGGTAGGGTCTTGAAGGGACACAAAAATGTATTCCAATGGCAGAGGAAGTTTTCCCCTTCCTGCTCGCATCTGGTAAGTGTATCCTTAACTTTTGGTCCAAAAAGTGAGGAACCGTCAAAGGGGGCATTTGTGAAAGTAGACTTACAGGGTTCCGCAAAGTTATACAAGCGCATCCAGGAGTGTCTCCTCAGGGAAACTCCTGAACCCGCAGCCCTACTTGCCCCATCTGCTACGTATGATATCAGTCTCATGGAGTAGTTCACTATGGAGGTTAAGGTGGATAACTGGGCGGTAACCTTTTCTGGTATCCCCGCAGTTGAAGTACTTTGTAGAGTATCTCCTAGTTTCTTCAGGAGAGCTATGTAAAATAAGTAAGAAAATTCAGCGATCTAAGGGTAAAAGTGCTGAAGAAAAAACACACTTCACATATCTGTCCATCGTTCGAGACTCTTTGTTAGGTGGATGGACAGATCAGGATGTCTCTTGCAAGCCCCTTCCTGGTGGCTGCTGCCACCACCATAGCATCTACCTGCACATCTTTTGTCAAGAAATCCTTTTCCTTGGGGGCTGACAGAAACTTGTTTGGCCTCCTAGGGACTGGTTCGATGGTGTCAGGTGATTCCCATACCTTTCGACTGACCAAGTCCATGAGCTCGTCGAAAGGCGGAGACACCCAAGAGGCTGAAGGTTGAGATCCGAAAGCCTTCAGGTACACCGACTACTCATCAGAAGGGGTGATGGTAGTCCAGCCGCCTCTCTGTTTTAGAATCTCAAGGATATCTACAAAGGAGATATCATCAGAGGATGACCGTGGGGACCTTTTCTGACTCCTCAAGATCAGTGTCAGAGGTGACAAACTCATCAGGGGAGTCCACATGCTTCCTCTTGCATGTTTTCTTCCGAGGAGGCTCCTCAAAAGGGTATTTTGGGGAGGTTTTGGAAGAATGGGGGAACACCCAGAGGGTGTTCCTGAGGCTGCGAATATCTGCTGTCCTGTGGATAGGGTGGCGTCAAGACACAGGCCACTGCTTTTGGGGGAAGAACATCAGCATCCTTGCATAGAGCTGTAGATTAGGCCAGCACACTCATCAGCTCGAAGGCTGACTTCCCCGGTTCCGATGACACCACTGGTTCCGAAGAATCAGAGGTAGCCCCCAGTTCAGCTCTGAAGTTGATGCAGAAGCCGAGCTCAGGTGAGCTGACGCACCAAGAGGTAGACTCGAAACCGAAGAGGCTTGGGTTCGAGAATCCCCCTCGGGGCCAAATGGTGAACTTTGACTCCTAGACACTAGGGACAGCACCGAGTGTGTCAGAGCAGATATCAGTTCTGGAAAGGCCACTTGGGGTGCCGGAGCCGCAAGCAGTACTGGATATTCTGGCTCCGATAGACCAGAATGGCTCGGAGGAGGAACAGAAGTAGTTGACAA